>NW_022265994.1:32500-250174 GCF_002021735.2 Oncorhynchus kisutch | reverse complement strand
TATAGTCTACTGTATAGACACCATCATCATTGGCTGTAGTATAGTATACTGTATAGACACCATCATGACTGTAGTATAGCCTACTGTATATACACCATCATCATGGCGGTAGTATAGTCTACTGTATAGACACCATCATGGCTGTAGAATAGGCTAATGTATAGACACCATCATCATGGCTATATTGTAGTATAGCTACTGATAGACACCATCATCATGACGGTAGTATAGTCTACTGTATAGACACCATCATGGCTGTAGTATAGTCTACTGTATAGACACCATCATCATGGTGTAAATAGTCTACTGTATAGACACCATCATGACTGTAGTATAGTCTACTGTATAGACACCATCATCATGACACCTGATGAACTAATTACCTGATAGTTAATGTCTGTATCTTCTGTCTCAGACCAGTGACACCACAGTCCAGGGGAAGGCTCTGTCCGAGTTCATTACCATCTACGAGAAAGCCTCCAAACTGGCCCTTAAGTTCCATCTGAAGAAGGACAACCGCAGGAAGAGACGGCAAGCCCAGAGGCTCAAATCACACATCATGTAGATGACCAATCGTGTCTACTGTGAAGGCTAGGTGTAGGTTGAAGATACACCGGGATGTTGATCTTGGGTCAGTTTAATCATTTTCCCCCCTCTAACGGTGAAGGTTAGGATTGGGGGGAGGGAGGCTGATCCTAGATCTGTACCTAGGGGAACCCCCCTCCAAAAGCCACCAGTTGAGATACATATTGAAGTAAAAATGTTCCGTGATACAAAATACCTTCAACTGGACATCTATTTATAAAATGTATTTATTTAATCTATGAATCACGCACAATACTCAATGGTAGATTATCATTGATAAGAGTATTTATTTTTCTTGAATCAATACATTGATATTTATTATTCATTATCTAGAAAATGTAATTTTTTTAATAAATATTATTTATTTGCGAAATCTGTAAATTCTATGACTGAATAAACAGACACTGAGGAAACACTCTGATGACTGATTTCTATCTATACACACACACCACACACACACACACACACACACACACACACACACACACACACACACACACACACACACACACACACACACCACACACACACACACACACACACCTATGTTTGGTGCTGTATGGAAATATCACACATTGGCTGACTGACTTATAATTGTTCTTGTGGGGGCGGCAGCGTAGCCTAGTGGTTAGAGCATTGGACTAGTAACCGGAAGGTCGCGAGTTCAAACCCCCGAGCTGACAAGGTACAAATCTGTCGTTCTGCCCCTGAACAGGCAGTTAACCCACTGTTCCCAGGCCGTCATTGAAAATAAGAATGTGTTCTTAACTGACTTGCCTGGTTAAATAAAGGTAAAATTAAAATTAAATTGTATTGAAACCAAAACCCTCTCCTGCATGGGGCCCACACAACGGCCCTGTCTCACACAACGGCCAGGGCCCACACAACGGCCCTGTCTCACACAAAGCGTGGCCCACACAACGGCCAGGCCCACACAACGGCCCTGTCTCACACAACGGCCGTGGCCCCACACAACGGCCAGGGCCCACACAACGGCCGTGACCCACACAACGCTGTGGCCCAAATGGCGCCCATAGCATCCTGGTCAAAGGAAGTGCCTATATAGGGGCTAGGCTGCCATTTGGGATGCCCACAAGATAACCCACAACATCCGTCTTCAGAAACAGAATAAACCAAACACACTAACCTAAACACTCTACTAACCTAACCTAAACACTCTACTACCTAACCTAAACACCACCCACTAACCTAACCACTCTACTAACCTAACCTAAACACTCTACTAACTAAAACACTCTACTAACCTAACCTAAACACTCTACTAACCTAACCACCTACTAATCCTAACCTAAACACTCTACTAACCTAACCACTCTACTAACCTAACCTAAACACCTACTACCTAACCTAAACACCCCCACTAACCTCACCACTCTCTAACCTATACCACTCTACTAACTAACCACTCTACTAACCTAACCACTCTACTAACCTAACCTCTACTAACCTCACTAGCCTAACACCTACTACCTACTAAACACCCCACTAACCTAACCTAAACAACCCCACTAACCTAACCACCCCACTAACCTAAACACCCCACTACCTAAACACCCCACTAACCTAACCTAAACACCCCACTAACCTAACCTAAACACCCCCACTAACCTAAACACCCCACTAACCTAAACACCCCACTAACCTAACCACTCTACTAACCTAACCTAAACACCCCACTAACCTAACCACCCCACTAACCTAACCTAACCACTCTACTAACCTAACCACTCTACTAACCTAACCACTCTACTAACCTAACCTAAACACTCTACTAACCTAACCACTCTACTAACCTAACCTAAACACCCCACTAACCTAACCACCCCACTAACCTAACCTAAACACCCCACTAACCTAAACACCCCACTAACCTAACCACCCCACTAACCTAACCTAAACATCCCAACCTAAAAAAATTAAAACTAACCCAAACGCCCCACTAACCTAACCACCACAACAACCTAAACACCACAACAACCTAAACACCACAACCTAAAAACCCCAACCTAACCTAAAAACCCCAACCTAAACACCACACTAACCTAAACACCACAACAACCTAAACACCACAACCTAAAACCCCAACCTAACCTAAAAACCCCCACCTAACCTAAAAACCCCCACCTAATCTAAACACCCCACTAACCTAACCTAAACACCACAACAACCTTAACACACTAACCTAAACAGTTGTGTTAAGGTTTAAGATCAACACTTACAGTTGAAGTCAACATGCACTTAGGTTGGAGTCATTAAAACTCGTTTTTCAACTTCTCCAAAAATGTCTTGTTAACACACTAAGGTTTGACAAGTCGGTTAGGACATCTACTTTGTCCTTGACTGCCACGGTTTTCGAAAGAACTGGACCAAAGCGCAGCGTAAATATTCCTTCATTTTTTAAATGCCGCCGCCGCTGCCGCCGACAAAAACAATAAACAATCCACAACACCCATGACGCTTAAGGGCTATGTGCCACAAAGACAACATCCCACAAAGAAAGGAAGGAAAAAGGGCTGCCTAAGTATGGTTCCCAATCAGAGACAACGATAGACAGCTGTCCCTGATTGAGAACCATACCAGGCCAAAACTTAGAAACACAAAACATAGAACGCCCACCCCAAATCACACCCTGACCAAACCAAATAGAGACATTAAAAGGCTCTCTACGGTCAGGGCGTGACATTGACACAAGTACTTTTTCCAACAATTGTTTACATACAGATTATTTCACTTATAATGCATTGTATCACAATTCCAGTGGGTCAGAAGTTTACATACACTAAGTTGACTGTGCCTTTAAACAGTTTGGAAAATTCCACAAATTATGTAATGGAAGCTTCTGATAGGCTAATTGACATAATTTGAGTCAATTGGAGATGTACCTGTGGATGTATTTCAAGGCCTACCTTCAAACTCAGTGCCTCTTTGCTTGACATCATTGGAAAATCAAAAGAAATCAGCCAAGACCTCAGAAAACAAATTGTAGACCTGCATAAGTCTGGTTCATCTTTGGGAGCAATTTCCAAATGCCTGAAGGTACCACGTTCAAACAATAGTACTCAAGTATAAACACCATGGGACCACACAGCCGTCATACCGCTCAGGAAGGAGACGCGTTCTGTCTCCTAGAGATGAACGTACTTTGGTGCGAAAAGTGCAAATCAATCCCAGAACAACAGCAAAGGACCTTGTGAAGATGATGGAGGAAACAGGTACAAAAGTATATATATCCACAGTAAAACGAGTTCTATATCGAACTAACCTGAAAGGCCGCTCAGCAAGGAAGAAGCCACTGCTCCAAAACTGCCATAAAAAAGCCAGACTACGGTTTGCAACTGCACATGGGGACAAAGATCATACTTTTTGGAGAAATGTCCTCTGGTCTGATGAAACAAAAATAGGAGTGTTTGGCCATAATGACCATAGTTATTTTTGGAGGAAAAAGGGGGAGACTTCCATGCCGAAGAACACCATCCCAACCGTGAAGCACGGGGGTGGCAGCATCATGTTGTGGGGGTGCTTTGCTGCAGGAGGAACTGGTACACTTCACAAAATAGATGGCATCATGAGGAAAGAAAATGGTGTGGATATATTGAAGCAACATCTCAAGACATCAGTTAAGTTAAAGCTTGGTCGCAAATGGGTCTTCCAAACAGACAATGACCCCAAGCATACTTCTAAATTTGTGGCAAAATGGCTTAAGGACAACAAAATCAAGGTATTGGAGTGGCCATCACAAAGTCCTGACCTCAAACCTATAAAAAATGTGTGGACAGAACTGAAAAAGCATGTCGAGCAAGGAGGCCTACAAACCTGACTCAGTTACAGCAGCTCTGTCAGGAGGAATGGGCCAAAATTCACCCAACTTATTGTGGGAAGCTTGTGGAAGGCTACCCAAAACGTTTGACCCAAGTTAAACAATTTAAAGGCAATGCTACCAAATACTAATTGAGTGTATGTAAACTTCTGACCCACTGGGAATGTGATGACAGAAATAAAAGCTGACATAAATCATTCTCTCTACTATTATTCTGACATTTCACATTCTTAAAATAGTGGTGATCCTAACTGACCTAAGACAGGGAATTTGTACTCAGATTAAATGTCAGGAATTGTGAAAAAGCGGAGAGTTTAAATGTATTTGGCTAAGGTGTATGTAAACTTCCCACTTCAACTGTATGTGTATCCTTCTTGTGTGAATTCTGATGTCATATTGCTGTTATGTTTTCTCTACACATCTTATCCGTCTTGACAGTTTTTTTCTGGGAACATAAAGTAATTATATTCAACAACAAAAATAGACAAACTCACAAACAATTCACCTAAGAATAGACTTATAAATAGACAGCTCCGCTAAAATGCCAAACATCCGCTAGGGATCGAGAGAGTGAGGGGGAGAGAGAGAGAGAGACAGAGAGAGAAAGATAGAGAGATAGATAGAGATGCTGTGTCATGTATCAATCCAGATCGTGAACAAAACAACTCAAGTCTGAAGCCATCAACTGTCAGCTCTCCCTCAGTTGCTGAGATACACTAAGGAACAATAGACACAGATACAGACTCTCTCCTTCTACAGCCAAAAGGTAGAAGAGTAGATTAAATGTCCAATGATTCATTACCTGACCAGAGAAAACATGTAGAGGCCCCCCAGGGTCCCCTTCCTAACCTAGCAGAATCTCTGAAACATTGAACATAGACTGCTGACACCCTGTGGAAGCCTTATCCTACATTATTTTAACCTTTCCACAAACTTCAAAGTTATTTCTTTCCAATGGTACCAATTATATGCATATCCTGGCTTCAGGGCCTGAGCAACAGGCAGTTCACTTTGGACACGTCATTCAGACAGGAAGTGGAGAAAAAGGGGCCCTAAGAAGCTTTTATTTTTTATTTGACCCCCTTTTCATGGTATCCAATTGCTTGCTGGTATCTGAATTGACTATGTGTCCATTAGGCCTATGGGGATTAAAAAACATGTATCACCATGAATTAGATTGGGCAATAAAAGCATCACTGTTATTCCATAGGCTGGGATCCTCACTATGCAGCTGTTATTCTATAGGCTGGGATCCTCACTATGTAGCTGTTATTCTATAGGCTGGGATCCTCACTATGCATCTGTTATTCTATAGGCTGGGATCCACACTGTTATTCTATAGGCTGGGATCCTCACTATGCAGCTGTTATTCTATAGGCTGGGATCCTCACTATGCAGCTGTTATTCTATAGGCTGGGATCCACACTGTTATTCTATAGGCTGGGATCCTCACTATGTAGCTGTTATTCCATAGGCTGGGATCCTCACTATGCAGCTGTTATTCTATAGGCTGGGATCTGCACTATGCAGCTGTTATTCCATAGGCTGGGATCCTCACTATGCAGCTGTTATTCCATAGGCTGGGATCCTCACTATGCATCTGTTATTCTATAGGCTGGGATCCACACTGTTATTCTATAGGCTGGGATCCTCACTATGCAGTTCTGGCAACAGCGCATTTTTCACTGGCTGTCCACTGGTTTCAAAAACAACGATTGATAGGCAGCTTAAACGTCTTGAATTCAGCCGTTATTCGGTTGAAATATACATTTTAGATTTGTGAACAGCCATCCTCAACAACCACAATCTGTAAGGGGCAAATAGCTACATGAGAGAGCAGCAGTGTGATTCACATCAACGCGCTATGTAAATATCAATAATAAGTGATCGTCCTAGACTTCACCACTGGTTTCATCCTTACCTCCAAGTGTTTATTCAAATTGGATCATCTTTGGATGCCGACAGCAACGGCACCATTGGAATATATTAAATTAAACACAGACTACTTCTTGCTAATCAGGAAACTCATGGGTGGTAGACTGTCATTACAATTGCTTCATGGGAACCTGGTAAAATGATGTTTGTAGCCTAGTGTAGCTAGCCACCGAATGGCTCAGAATTCACTGTTAGCATGCAGTCAAAGCTATAACCACTTTTGGAGCTAACTAGCACTCTCAAATCATATTCTGATGTTGACAGCAGATGGGAGTTGGATTCATAACATTGCTAACTTAGCTAGCTAACATAATTTACATTTTGAGAAAAAAAGTATATTAAGTGGCTAGCTAGCTAGTGTTAGCAACGTTTGGTGGTCAATGAGACCGAGAGCTAGCTAACCAGCTGAGCTAGGGGAAAACTCACTATTATCCATGGGGAAAACACACTATTATCCATGGGGAAAACACACTATTATCCATGGGGAAAACACACTATTATCCATGGGGAAAACACACTATTATCCATGAGACAAACTCACTATTATCCATGGGGAAAACACACTATTATCCATGGGGAAAACACACTATTATCCATGGGGAAAACTCACTATTATCCATGGGGAAAACTCACTATTACCCATGGGGAAAACTCACTATTATCCATGGGGAAAACTCACTATTATCCATGGGGAAAACTCACTATTATCCATGGGGAAAACACACTATTATCCATGGGGAAAACTCACTATTATCCATGGGACAAACACACTATTATCCATGGGACAAACTCACTATTATCCATGGGACAAACTCACTATTATCCATGGGACAAACTCACTATTATCCATGGGACAAACTCACTATTATCCATGGGGAAAACACACTATTATCCATGGGGAAAACACACTATTATCCATGGGACAAACTCACTATTATCCATGGGGAAAACACACTATTATCCATGGGAAAAACTCACTATTATCTATGGGACAAACTCACTATTATCCATGGGACAAACACACTATTATCCATGGGACAAACTCACTATTATCAATGGGAAAAACAAACTATTATCCATGGGGAAAACTCACTATTATCCATGGGGAAAACACACTATTATCCATGGGACAAACTCACTATTATCCATGGGACAAACTCACTATTATCCATGGGACAAACTCACTATTATCCATGGGAAAAACAAACTATTATCCATGGGACAAACTCACTATTATCCATGGGACAAACTCACTATTATCCATGGGACAAACACACTATTATCCATGGGACAAACTCACTATTATCCATGGGACAAACTCACTATTATCCATGGGAAAAACACACTATTATCCATGGGACAAACTCACTATTATCCATGGGACAAACACACTATTATCCATGGGGAAAACTCACTATTATCCATGGGAAAAACTCACTATTATCCATGGGACAAACTCACTATTATCCATGGGGAAATCACACTATTATCCATGGGAAAACTCACTATTATCCATGGGACAAACTCACTATTATCCATGGGACAAACTCACTATTATCCATGGGGAAAACACACTATTATCCATGGGGAAAACACACTATTATCCATGGGACAAACTCAGTATTATCCATGGGGAAAACACACTATTATCCATGGGAAAAACTCACTATTATCTATGGGACAAACTCACTATTATCCATGGGACAAACACACTATTATCCATGGGACAAACTCACTATTATCCATGGGAAAAACAAACTATTATCCATGGGACAAACTCACTATTATCCATGGGACAAACTCACTATTATCCATGGGAAAAACACACTATTATCCATGGGACAAACTCACTATTATCCATGGGACAAACACACTATTATCCATGGGACAAACACACTATAATCCATGGGACAAACTCACTATTATCCATGGGACAAACTCACTATTATCCATGGGGAAAACTCACTATTATCCATGGGGAAAACTCACTATTATCCATGGGACAAACTCACTATTATCCATGGGAAAAACACACTATTATCCATGGGACAAACTCACTATTATCCATAGGACAAACTCACTATTATCCATGGGAAAAACACACTATTATCCATGGGGAAAACTCACTATTATCCATGGGAAAAACTCACTATTATCCATGGGACAAACTCACTATTATCCATGGGGAAATCACACTATTATCCATGGGAAAACTCACTATTATCCATGGGACAAACTCACTATTATCCATGGGACAAACTCACTATTATCCATGGGGAAAACACACTATTATCCATGGGGAAAACACACTATTATCCATGGGACAAACTCAGTATTATCCATGGGGAAAACACACTATTATCCATGGGAAAAACTCACTATTATCTATGGGACAAACTCACTATTATCCATGGGACAAACACACTATTATCCATGGGACAAACTCACTATTATCCATGGGAAAAACAAACTATTATCCATGGGACAAACTCACTATTATCCATGGGACAAACTCACTATTATCCATGGGAAAAACACACTATTATCCATGGGACAAACTCACTATTATCCATGGGACAAACACACTATTATCCATGGGACAAACACACTATAATCCATGGGACAAACTCACTATTATCCATGGGACAAACTCACTATTATCCATGGGGAAAACTCACTATTATCCATGGGGAAAACTCACTATTATCCATGGGACAAACTCACTATTATCCATGGGAAAAACACACTATTATCCATGGGACAAACTCACTATTATCCATAGGACAAACTCACTATTATCCATGGGAAAAACACACTATTATCCATGGGACAAACTCACTATTATCCATGGGACAAACTCACTATTATCCATGGGACAAACTCACTATTATCCATGGGGAAAACTCACTATTATCCATGGGAAAAACACACTATTACCCATGGGGAAAACTCACTATTATCCATGGGACAAACTCACTATTATCCATGGGACAAACTCACTATTATCCATGGGGAAAACTCACTATTATCCATGGGGAAAACACACTATTATCCATGGGACAAACTCACTATTATCCATGGGGGAAACTCACTATTATCCATGGGAAAAACACACTATTATCCATGGGACAAACTCACTATTATCCATGGGACAAACTCACTATTATCCATGGGACAAACTCACTATTATCCATGGGGAAAACTCACTATTATCCATGGGGAAAACACACTATTATCCATGGGACAAACTCACTATTATCCATGGGGGAAACTCACTATTATCCATGGGAAAAACACACTATTATCCATGGGACAAACTCACTATTATCCATGGGGAAAACTCACTATTATCCATGGGGAAAGCATTTTGACTTTTGCCCTTGCACTAACACACCTGATTCAACAAAAGGCTTGATTATGAGATGGGGGGAAAAAGCGCTCCTCTTTAGGTCCCCAGGACCAGGTTCTAGAGAACCATGGGTTAGGAAACACTGGGTTGTGTAACACTGGTTTAGGGTTAGGAAACACTGGGTCGTGTAACACTGGTTTAGGGTTAGTAAACACTGGGTTAGGGTTAGTAAACACTGGTTTAGGGTTAGTAAACACTGGGTCGTGTAACACTGGTTTAGGGCTAGTAAACACTGGGTTAGGGTTAGTAAACACTGGGTTAGGGTTAGTAAACACTAGGTTAGGGTTAGTAAACACTGGTTTAGGGTTAGTAAACACTGGGTCGTGTAACACTGGTTTAGGGCTAGTAAACACTGGGTTAGGGTTAGGAAACACTGGGTTAGGGGTAGTAAACACTGGGTTAGTAAACACTGGGTTAGGGTTAGGAAACACTGGGTCGTGTAACACTGGTTTAGGGTTAGTAAACACTGGGTTAAGGTTAGTTAACACTGGGTTAGTAAACACTGGGTTAAGGTTAGGAAACACTGGGTTAGGAAACACTAGTTTAGGGTTAGTAAACACTGGGTTAGGGTTAGAAAACACTGGGTTAGGGTTAGAAAACACTGGATTAGTAAACACTGGTTTAGGGTTAGTAAACACTGGGTTAGGGTTAGGAAACACTGGGTTAGTAAACACTGGTTTAGGGTTAGTAAACACTGGGTTAGAAAACACTGGGTTAGTAAACACTGGGTTAGAAAACACTGGGTTAGGGTTAGAAAACACTGGGTTAGAAAACACTGGGTTAGTAAACACTGGGTTAGTAAACACTGGGTTAGAAAACACTGGGTTAGAAAACACTGGGTTAGTAAACACTGGGTTAGGGTTAGGAAACACTGGGTTAGGGTTAGTAAACACTGGGTTAGGGTTAGTAAACACTGGGTTAGGGTTAGTAAACACTGGGATAGGGTTAGTAAACACTGGGTTAGGGTTAGTAAACACTGGGTTAGTAAACACTGGGTTAGGGTTAGTAAACACTGGGTTAGGAAACACTGGGTTAGGGTTAGGAAACACTGGGTTAGGGTTAGGAAACACTGGGTTAGGGGTAGTAAACACTGGGTTAGGGTTAGGAAACACTGGGTTAGTAAACACTGGGTTAGGGTTAGTAAACACTGGGTTAGTAAACACTGGGTTAGGGTTAGTAAACATTAGGTTAGTAAACACTGGGTTAGGGTTAGTAAACACTGGGTTAGTAAACATTAGGTTAGTAAACACTGGGTTAGTAAACACTGGGTTAGGGTTAGTAAACACTGGGTTAGGGTTAGGAAACACTGGGTTAGTAAACACTGGGTTAGGGTTAGTAAACATTAGGTTAGTAAACACTGGGTTAGGGTTAGTAAACACTGGGTTAGTAAACATTAGGTTAGTAAACACTGGGTTAGGGTTAGTAAACACTAGGTTAGGGTTAGTAAACATTAGGTTAATAAACACTGGTTAGGGTTAGTAAACATTAGGTTAGTAAACACTGGGTTAGGGTTAGTAAACACTGGGTTAGTAAACATTAGGTTAGTAAACACTGGGTTAGTAAACACTGGGTTAGTAAACACTGGGTTAGGGTTAGTAAACATTAGGTTAGTAAACACTGGGTTAGTAAACACTGGGTTAAGAAACACTGGGTTTGTCACACCCTGATCTGTTTCACGTGTCTTGTGCTTGTCTCCACCCCCCTCCAGGTGTCGGCCATTTTCCCCACTGCATTTATACCTGTGATTTATGTTTGTCTGTTGCCAGTTGGTATTGTATTGTCAAGGTTACCAATATGTTTTCCCCGTACTCCTGTTTTGCTCTAGCACCTGTTTAACGTTTTTCAGGATTTGACCACCCTGACCCTGACCCTGACCCTGACCCTGACCCTGACCCTGACCCTGACCCTGACCCTGAGCCTGACCCTGACCCTGACCCTGACCCTGACCCTGACCCTGACCCTGACCCTGAGCCTGCCTGCCCTGACCCTGACCCTGAGCCTGAGCCTGAGCCTGCCTGCCCTGACCCTGACCCTGACCCTGACCCTGACCCTGACCCTGAGCCTGCCTGCCCTGACCCTGACCCTGACCCTGAGCCTGCCTGCCCTGACCCTGACCCTGACCCTGACCCTGACCCTGCCTGCCCTGACCCTGAGCCTGCCTGCCCTGACCCTGACCCTGACCCTGACCCTGACCCTGACCCTGACCCTGACCCTGAGCCTGCCCTGTCCCTGACCCTGACCCTGAGCCTGCCCTGACCCTGAGCCTGCCCTGACCCTGACCCTGACCCTGACCCTGACCCTGACCCTGAGCCTGCCCTGACCCTGAGCCTGCCCTGACCCTGACCCTGACCCTGACCCTGACCCTGACCCTGACCCTGACCCTGACCCTGACCCTGTCCCTGAGCCTGACCCTGACCCTGACCCTGACCCTGACCCTGAGCCTGCCTGCCCTGACCCTGAGCCTGCCTGCCTTCCCTGAGCCTGAGCCTGAGCCTGAGCCTGAGCCTGAGCCTGAGCCTGAGCCTGAGCCTGAGCCTGCCTGCCCTGACCCTGAGCCTGCCTGCCTGCCCTGATCCTGACCCTGAGCCTGCCTGCCTGCCTGCCCTGACCCTGACCCTGACCCTGACCCTGACCCTGAGCCTGCCTGCCCTGACCCTGAGCCTGCCTGCCTGCCCTGACCCTGAGCCTGCCTGCCTGCCTGCCCTGACCCTGAGCCTGCCTGCCTGCCTGCCCTGACCCTGAGCCTGCCTGCCTGCCCTGACCCTGAGCCTGCCTGCCTGCCCTGACCCTGAGCCTGCCTGCCTGCCTGCCCTGACCCTGAGCCTGCCTGCCCTGACCCTGAGCCTGCCTGCCCTGACCCTGAGCCTGCCTGCCCTGACCCTGACCCTGACCCTGAGCCTGCCTGCCTGCCCTGACCCTGAGCCTGCCTGACATTCTGTACCTGCCTGCCCTGACCCTGACCCTGCCTGCCTGCCCTGACCCTGAGCCTGCCTGCCCTGACCCTGAGCCTGCCTGCCCTGACCCTGAGCCTGCCCTGACCCTGAGCCTGCCTGCCCTGACCCTGAGCCTGCCTGCCCTGACCCTGAGCCTGCCTGCCCTGACCCTGAGCCTGAGCCTGCCCTGACCCTGAGCCTGCCTGCCTGACCCTGAGCCTGAGCCTGCCCTGACCCTGACCTCTGCCTGCCCTGACCCTAAGCCTGCCTGCCCTGACCCTGAGCCTGCCTGCCCTGACCCTGAGCCAGCCTGCCTGCTTGCCCTGACCCTGAGCCTGCCTGCCTGCCCTGACCCTGACCCTGAGCCTGCCTGCCTTTCTGTACCTGCCTGCCCTGACCCTGAGCCTGCCTGCCTTTCTGTACCTGCCTGCCTTGACCCTGAGCCTGCCTGCCTGCCCTGACCCTGAGCCTGCCTGCCTTTCTGTACCTGCCTGCCCTGACCCTGAGCCTGCCTGCCTTTCTGTACCTGCCTGCCCTGACCCTGAGCCTGCCTGCCTGCCCTGACCCTGAGCCTGCCTGCCTTTCTGTACCTGCCTGCCCTGACCCTGAGCCTGCCTGCCGTTCTGTACCTGCCTGCCCTGACCCTGAGCCTGCCTGCCGTTCTGTACCTGCCTGCCCTGACCCTGAGCCTGCCTGCCTGCCCTGACCCTGAGCCTGCCTGCCTTTCTGTACCTGCCTGCCTGCCCTGACCCTGAGCCTGCCTGCCTTTCTGTACCTGCCTGCCCTGACCCTGAGCCTGCCTGCCTGCCCTGACCCTGAGCCTGCCTGCCTTTCTGTACCTGCCTGCCCTGACCCTGAGCCTGCCTGCCGTTCTGTACCTGCCTGCCCTGACCCTGAGCCTGCCTGCCGTTCTGTACCTGCCTGCCCTGACCCTGAGCCTGCCTGCCTTTCTGTACCTGCCTGACACTGGGTTAGGAAACACTGGGTTAGGGTTAGGGAACACTGGGTTAGGGTTAGGGTTAGAAAACACTGGGTTAGGGTTAGGAAACACTGGGTTAGGGTTAGGAAACACTGGGTTAGGGTTAGGAAACACTGGGTTAGGGTTAGGAAACACTGGGTTAGGAAACACTGGGTTAGGGTTAGGGTTCGGGTTAGGAAAGAGTGGGTTAGGAAACACTGGGTTGGGATTAGGAAACACTGCGTTAGGAAAGCACCTTCAGTTTCTCTGAATATCCATGGTCAGACAAGCCCCCTCAGTCTCTCCTAATATCCATGGTCAGACAAGCCCCCTCTGTCTCTCCCAACATCTATGATCGGACAAGCCCCCTCTGTCTCTCCCAATATCCATGATCATCCATTCTGGGTCCTTTCAGATTCTGTACTTGTCACATACAATAGTTTCTCATCCCATTAGTTTATTATAGGATGCAAACAGTCCCCATCCTCCCACATAGACTTCAACAGTGTTTATCATACAGACAGTCCCCATCCTCCCACATAGACGTCAACAGTGTTTATCATACAAACAGTCCCCATCCTCCCATATAGACTTCAACAGTGTTTATCATACAGACAGTCCCCCTCCTCCCATATAGACTTCAACAGTGTTTATCATGCAGACAGTCCCCATCCTCCCATACAGACTTCAACAGTGTTTATCATACAAACAGTCCCCCAACCTCCCATATAGACATCAACAGTGTTTATCATACAGACAGTCCCCATCCTCCCATATAGACATCAACAGTGTTTATCATGCAGACAGTCCCCATCCTCCCATACAGACTTCAACAGTGTTTATCATACAAACAGTCCCCCAACATCCCATATAGACATCAACAGCGTTTATCATACAGACAGTCCCCATGCTCCCATATAGACTTCAACAGTGTTTGTCATACAGACAGTCCCCCTCCTCCCATATAGACTTCAACAGTGTTTATCATGCAGACAGTCCCCATCCTCCCATATAGACATCAACAGTGTTTATCATACAGACAGTCCCCATGCTCCCATATAGACTTCAACAGTGTTTGTCATACAGACAGTCCCCATCCTCCCATATAGACATCAACAGTGTTTATCATACAGACAGTCCCCATCCTCCCATATAGACATCAACAGTGTTTGTCATACAGACAGTCCCCATCCTCCCATATAGACATCAACAGTGTTTATCATACAGACAGTCCCCATCCTCCCATATAGACTTCAACAGTGTTTATCATACAGACTAACAGACACAGCTGAGGTCAGGTTACCAGCCAGGGCTTTATGTTACATTCCCAAATGGCACCCTATTCCCTATATAGTGCACTACTACAGGGCCCATAGGACTAGTAGTGCACTACTACAGGGCCCATAGGACTAGTAGTGCACTACTACAGGGCCCATAGGACTAGTAGTGCACTACTACAGGGCCCATAGGACTAGTAGTACACTACTACAGGGCCCATAGGACTAGTAGTGCACTACTACAGGGCCCATAGGACTAGTAGTGCACTACTACAGGGCCCATAGGACTAGTAGTGCACTACTACAGGGCCCATAGGACTAGTAGTGCACTACTACAGGGCCCATAGGACTAGTAGTACACTACTACAGGGCCCATAGGACTAGTAGTGCACTACTACAGGGCCCATAGGACTAGTAGTGCACTACTACAGGGCCCATAGGACTAGTAGTGCACTACTACAGGGCCCATAGGACTAGTAGTGCACTACTACAGGGCCCATAGGACTAGTAGTACACTACTACAGGGCCCATAGGACTAGTAGTACACTACTACAGGGCCCATAGGACTAGTAGTGCACTACTACAGGGCCCATAGGACTAGTAGTGCACTACTACAGGGCCCATAGGACTAGTAGTGCACTACTACAGGGCCCATATGACTAGTAGTGCATAACTACAGGGCCCATAGGACTAGTAGTGCACTACTACAGGGCCCATAGGACTAGTAGTGCACTACTACAGGGCCCATAGGACTAGTAGTGCACTACTACAGGGCCCATAGGACTAGTAGTGCACTACTACAGGGCCCATAGGACTAGTAGTACACTACTACAGGGCCCATAGGACTAGTAGTGCACTACTACAGGGCCCATAGGACTAGTAGTGCACTACTACAGGGCCCATAGGACTAGTAGTGCACTACTACAGGGCCCATAGGACTAGTAGTGCACTACTACAGGGCCCATAGGACTAGTAGTACACTACTACAGGGCCCATAGGACTAGTAGTACACTACTACAGGGCCCATAGGACTAGTAGTGCACTACTACAGGGCCCATAGGACTAGTAGTGCACTACTACAGGGCCCATAGGACTAGTAGTGCACTACTACAGGGCCCATATGACTAGTAGTGCACTACTACAGGGCCCATAGGACTAGTAGTGCACTACTACAGGGCCCATAGGACTAGTAGTGCACTACTACAGGGCCCATAGGACTAGTAGTGCACTACTACAGGGCCCATAGGACTAGTAGTGCACTACTACAGGGCCCGTAGGACTAGTAGTGCACTACTACAGGGCCCATAGGACTAGTAGTGCACTATATAGGGAATAAGGTGCTATTTAGGATGCACCCCAAGACGATAGAGAGAGAGAGTAGTCTATTTTACTATAGTATAGGAATGGCTATTGAAAACACAGACTGGTAATTCCCCTGCAGATGTAGAATCTTAATTTGACCACCCTGTTGCAGGAGAACATTTTTAAACCTGTATTTAAGGTTTGAAAAGGCTTTTGAAGGCAGACATATCAGACTTGCTTTTCCCTTACGAAGAATTCCATTCATTATAAAATAATTCACATTTCCTGTTGTTGCAGGATTATTTTTCTACTCTCGCAAACTGGCTCAAATTAAGATCCTACATCTGTATGTTCATTGTGATGAGATGGTACAAAGATGGTACAAATGTCTTGTGGCCTGGCCTGTCTAAAATTATGAAACATTTCCAGAAGGCGAAGAACATTTGTATCAGTATCAGAAGTGCAGATAACTGCAGCCCGAGACTCTAACAAAGATTCTAACAAAGACTCTAACAAAGACTCTAACAAAGATTCTAACAAAGACTAACAAAGATTCTAACAAAGATTCTAACAAAGATTCTAACAAAGACTCTAACAAAGATTCTAACAAAGACTCTAACAAAGATTCTAACAAAGACTCTAACAAAGATTCTAACTAAAATGTATACAAGCAAACTTTGTCGTGATGAAATGTGAAAAATATACAATGAGCATGCTCTGCTGTCACTGATGATAAACTGAGTCATATAACAAACACACACACGTCTGCAGACTTGGTAGGGCAGACAAGGAGGACACACAGGGAGGAGAGACAAGGAGGACAGACAAGGAGGACAGACAGGGAGGACACACAGGGAGGAGAGACAAGGAGGAGAGACAGGGAGGAGAGACAAGGAGGACAGACAAGGAGGACAGACAGGGAGGACACACAGGGAGGAGAGACAGGGAGGAGAGACAGGGAGGAGAGACAGGGAGGACAGACAAGGAGGACAGACAGGGAGGACACACAGGGAGGAGAGACAGGGAGGGGAGACAGGGAGGACAGACAGGGAGGACACACAGGGAGGAGAGACAGGGAGGAGAGGCAAGGAGGAGAGACAGGGAGGACAGACAGGGAGGAGAGACAGGGAGGACACACAGGGAGGAGAGACAGGGAGGAGAGACAAGGAGGACACACAGGGAGGAGAGACAAGGAGGACAGACAGGGAGGAGAGGCAAGGAGGAGAGACAGGGAGGACAGACAGGGAGGAGAGACAGGGAGGACACACAGGGAGGAGAGACAGGGAGGAGAGACAAGGAGGACACACAGGGAGGAGAGACAAGGAGGACAGACAGGGAGGAGAGACAAGGAGGACACACAGGGAGGAGAGACAAGGAGGACAGACAGGGAGGAGAGACAGGGAGGAGAGACAGGGAGGAGAGACAAGGAGGAGAGACAGGGAGGAGAGACAAGGAGGACAGACAGGGAGGACAGACAGGGAGGAGAGACAAGGAGGACAGACAGGGAGGAGAGACAAGGAGGACAGACAGGGAGGACACACAGGGAGGAGAGACAGGGAGGAGAGACAAGGAGGACAGACAGGGAGGACAGACAGGGAGGAGAGACAAGGAGGACAGACAGGGAGGACAGACATGGAGGACAGACAGGGAGGACAGACATGGAGGACAGACAGGGAGGAGAGACAGGGAGGACAGACAGGGAGGACAGACAGGGAGGACACACAGGGAGGACAGACAGGGAGGACAGACAGGGAGGACAGACAGGGAGGAGAGACAGGGAGGAGAGACAAGGAGGACACACAGGGAGGACAGACAGGGAGGACAGACAGGGAGGACAGACAGGGAGGACACACAGACAGGGCAAACAGGGAGGGCAAATAAAATAAAATCAAATTGTATTAGTCACATACACATGGTTAGCAGATGTTAATGCGAGTGTAGCGAAATGCTTGTGAAGACAGGAAAGACAGGGTAGGCAGGCAGGGAGGAGCCTGTCCCTTCACACTTGATGTGGTTACAGACCAAAGCAGGTCCAACAACTATTTTTTGTGAAGTTTAGAAATACAATCAGATGAGTCTGAGAAATGATAATGATCTAGCAGAGGACTGGTTTTGTTTGTATACACAGACACACGCACACACACACACACGCACGCACGCACACACACACACTCACACACACACACACACACACACACACACACACACACACACACACACACACACACACACACACACACTCTCAATAACTCCATGAGAGGATAATTCTGTCCCCTTGTTGCTTTAGTCATTGAAGTTAACCAGAGAAGGAGGATGTCATATTACTGTTTCATGAATCCCAGGCCCATCATTCAGGACCTAAATCCATCGCTCATATTACGAGGGTGTGCTGTGATTTGTTTCGTCAACACAATGTGGAGCTGGGATTTTCCTGTAAATGTTGTACGATGCTAATGATAGTCACTGTGGACACAAAGCCTTAATGTACAAGTACCAGGAAGTAGATGAATAAACCACACCTGAGCTGCGTTTCAAACTCATAAAAGACACATCCACATCCACTTATCCTCGCCTTATGCCCTTGGGCGAATCACCGCGGCTATATTTGTCATCGATCCCAATTTATTTATTTCTATTTATTTATTTGTACCTTTTTTTAACTAGGCAAGTCAGTTAAGAACAAATTCTTATTTTCAATGACGGCTTAGGAACAGTGGGTTAACTGGTCTAGGAACAGTGGGTTAACTGCCTAGGAACAGTGGGTTAACTGGTCTAGGAACAGTGGGTTAAATGGTCTAGGAACAGTGGGTTAACTGTCTAGGAACAGTGGGTTAACTGGACTAGGAACAGTGGGTTAACTGGTCTAGGAACAGTGGGTTAACTGGTCTAGGAACAGTGGGTTAACTGGTCTAGGAACAGTGGGTTAACTGCCTAGGAACAGTGGGTTAACTGGTCTAGGAACAGTGGGTTAACTGGTCTAGGAACAGTGGGTTAACTGGTCTAGGAACAGTGGGTTAACTGGTCTAGGAACAGTGGGTTAACTGGTCTAGGAACAGTGGGTTAACTGGTCTAGGAACAGTGGGTTAACTGGTCTAGGAACAGTGGGTTAACTGGTCTAGGAACAGTGGGTTAACTGGTCTAGGAACAGTGGGTTAACTGGTCTAGGAACAGTGGGTTAACTGGTCTAGGAACAGTGGGTTAACTGCCTAGGAACAGTGGGTTAACTGGTCTAGGAACAGTGGGTTAACTGGTCTAGGAACAGTGGGTTAACTGGTCTAGGAACAGTGGGTTAACTGGTCTAGGAACAGTGGGTTAACTGGTCTAGGAACAGTGGGTTAACTGGTCTAGGAACAGTGGGTTAACTGGTCTAGGAACAGTGGGTTAACTGGTCTAGGAACAGTGGGTTAACTGGTCTAGGAACAGTGGGTTAACTGGTCTAGGAACAGTGGGTTAACTGCCTAGGAACAGTGGGTTAACTGGTCTAGGAACAGTGGGTTAACTGGTCTAGGAACAGTGGGTTAACTGTTCTAGGAACAGTGGGTTAACTGGTCTAGGAACAGTGGGTTAACTGCCTAGGAACAGTGGGTTAACTGGTCTAGGAACAGTGGGTTAACTGGTCTAGGAACAGTGGGTTAACTGATCTAGGAACAGTGGGTTAACTGCCTAGGAACAGTGGGTTAACTGGTCTAGAAACAGTGGGTTAACTGGTCTAGGAACAGTGGTTTAACTGGCCTAGGAACAGTGGGTTAACTGGTCTAGGAACAGTGGGTTAACTGGTCTAGGAACAGTGGGTTAACTGGTCTAGGAACAGTGGGTTAACTGCCTTGTTCAGGAGCAGTTAAATCATTAGCCAAGCAAGGGAAGTTTGCAATGTAAGCTCCTCAGCCTTCGTTTTTTTTGTCTTGTGTGCGAGTGTACAATTATGTTCACTCCTGGGGGCCTGAAACGCCCCATAATTCAATTCGCGATGATTGTACATCAGCTAAGAAAAGTTATCCAAAACTTAAAACCTCAACATCAATATGGAGTCAACATACAAGTGTAAGTAAGAGGCTGAAAATACAAATCGTCGTGGGACGAACGAGTGACGAACTTCCGGGCAAAGGCGGTCCATTTATAATTCACCCCTTCCTTCCCCCCTCACCCCTCACCCCTCGCCCCTCCCCCCTCCCCCCTCACCCCTCGACCCTCGCCCCTCAACCCTCACCCCTCGCCCCTCGCCCCTCGCCCCTCGCCCCTCACCCCTCGACCCTCGCCCCTCACCCCTCACCCCTCGCCCCTCACCCCTCACCCCTCGCCCCTCACCCCTTGCCCTGCAAGTGTAAACTCATCTGACGTCACGGAACGTCATCAGAAGTGTCCACTTAATTTGAGGGCTGAGGGGATAGTGTGTGTCTGTTAAGTGTTTGGAATGCAGCCCAAAGGTCTGTACAGTAACAGGAAGTAGATAAATAAACCACACCAAAGGACTGTACCAGGAAGTAGATGAATAAACCACACCAAAGGACTGTACCAGGAAGTAGATGAATAAACCACACCAAAGGACTGACCAGGAAGTAGATGAATAAACCACACCAAAGGACTGACCAGGAAGTAGATAAATAAACCACACCAAAGGACTGTACCAGGAAGTAGATAAATAAACCACACCAAAGGACTGTACCAGGAAGTAGATGAATAAACCACACCAAAGGACTGACCAGGAAGTAGATGAATAAACCACACCAAAGGACTGACCAGGAAGTAGATAAATAAACCTCACCAAAGGACTGTACCAGGAAGTAGATAAATAAACCTCACCAAAGGACTGACCAGGAAGTAGATAAATAAACCACACCAAAGGACTGTACCAGGAAGTAGATGAATAAACCACACCAAAGGACTGTACCAGGAAGTAGATGAATAAACCACACCAAAGGACTGACCAGGAAGTAGATGAATAAACCACACCAAAGGACTGACCAGGAAGTAGATAAATAAACCACACCAAAGGACTGTACCAGGAAGTAGATAAATAAACCACACCAAAGGACTGTACCAGGAAGTAGATAAATAAACCACACCAAAGGACTGTACCAGGAAGTAGATAAATAAACCACACCAAAGGACTGTACCAGGAAGTAGATGAATA
The DNA here is from genome assembly GCF_002021735.2 of Oncorhynchus kisutch. Lineage (NCBI taxonomy): Eukaryota > Metazoa > Chordata > Actinopteri > Salmoniformes > Salmonidae > Oncorhynchus > Oncorhynchus kisutch. Next base: position 228,806 of record NW_022265994.1, on the reverse strand, counting down.
AACCACACCAAAGGACTGACCAGGAAGTAGATGAATAAACCACACCAAAGGACTGTACCAGGAAGTAGATAAATAAACCACACCAAAGGACTGTACCAGGAAGTAGATGAATAAACCACACCAAAGGACTGTACCAGGAAGTAGATAAATAAACCTCACCAAAGGACTGTACCAGGAAGTAGATAAATAAACCTCACCAAAGGACTGACCAGGAAGTAGATGAATAAACCACACCAAAGGACTGTACCAGGAAGTAGATGAATAAACCACACCAAAGGACTGTACCAGGAAGTAGATGAATAAACCACACCAAAGGACTGACCAGGAAGTAGATGAATAAACCACACCAAAGGACTGTACCAGGAAGTAGATGAATAAACCACACCAAAGGACTGTACCAGGAAGTAGATGAATAAACCACACCAAAGGACTGTACCAGGAAGTAGATGAATAAACCACACCAAAGGACTGACCAGGAAGTAGATAAATAAACCACACCAAAGGACTGTACCAGGAAGTAGATGAATAAACCACACCAAAGGACTGACCAGGAAGTAGATAAATAAACCACACCAAAGGACTGTACCAGGAAGTAGATGAATAAACCACACCAAAGGACTGTACCAGGAAGTAGATGAATAAACCACACCAAAGGGGAAATACAGGAAGAGTCACTGATACACTGAGATGAGAAAGTTATTATACTGTACATTACAATGATATAACAGCCCTCAATAATAATATAATATTATATATATATATATTATATATACATTATAATATAATATAATGTTTAGGTGACATTGTGACCCCATATAAGCCAAACTAGCATCATGTCCAGGGGGTGTACTGGTACATCAAGCTGTCTCACTACAGAAACAAGAGATAGACTAGTGTCCTGTCCAGGGGGTGTACTGGTACATCAAGCTGTCTCACTACAGAAACAGGAGATAGACTAGTGTCCTGTCCAGGGGGTGTCCTGGTACATCAAGCTGTCTCACTACAGAAACAAGAGATAGACTAGTGTCCTGTCCAGGGGGTGTACTGGTACATCAAGCTGTCTCACTACAGAAACAGGAGATAGACTAGTGTCCTGTCCAGGGGGTGTACTGGTACATCAAGCTGTCTCACTACAGAAACAGGAGATAGACTAGTGTCCTGTCCAGGGGGTGTACTGGTACATCAAGCTGTCTCACTACAGAAACAGGAGATAGACTAGTGTCCTGTCCAGGGGGTGTACTGGTACATCAAGCTGTCTCACTACAGAAACAGGAGATAGACTAGTGTCCTGTCCAGGGGGTGTACTGGTACATCAAGCTGTCTCACTACAGAAACAGGAGATAGACTAGTGTCCTGTCCAGGGGGTGTACTGGTACATCAAGCTGTCTCACTACAGAAACAGGAGATAGACTAGTGTCCTGTCCAGGGGGTGTACTGGTACATCAAGCTGTCTCACTACAGAAACAGGAGATAGACTAGTGTCCTGTCCAGGGGGTGTACTGGTACATCAAGCTGTCTCACTACAGAAACAAGAGATAGACTAGTGTCCTGTCCAGGGGGTGTACTGGTACATCAAGCTGTCTCACTACAGAAACAGGAGATAGACTAGTGTCCTGTCCAGGGGGTGTACTGGTACATCAAGCTGTCTCACTACAGAAACAGGAGATAGACTAGTGTCCTGTCCAGGGGGTGTACTGGTACATCAAGCTGTCTCACTACAGAAACAGGAGATAGACTAGTGTCCTGTCCAGGGGGTGTACTGGTACATCAAGCTGTCTCACTACAGAAACAGGAGATAGACTAGTGTCCTGTCCAGGGGGTGTACTGGTACATCAAGCTGTCTCACTACAGAAACAGGAGATAGACTAGTGTCCTGTCCAGGGGGTGTACTGGTACATCAAGCTGTCTCACTACAGAAACAGGAGATAGACTAGTGTCCTGTCCAGGGGGTGTACTGGTACATCAAGCTGTCTCACTACAGAAACAGGAGATAGACTAGTGTCCTGTCCAGGGGGTGTACTGGTACATCAAGCTGTCTCACTACAGAAACAGGAGATAGACTAGTGTCCTGTCCAGGGGGTGTACTGGTACATCAAGCTGTCTCACTACAGAAACAGGAGATAGACTAGTGTCCTGTCCAGGGGGTGTACTGGTACATCAAGCTGTCTCACTACAGAAACAGGAGATAGACTAGTGTCCTGTCCAGGGGGTGTACTGGTACATCAAGCTGTCTCACTACAGAAACAGGAGATAGACTAGTGTCCTGTCCAGGGGGTGTCCTGGTACATCAAGCTGTCTCACTACAGAAACAGGAGATAGACTAGTGTCCTGTCCAGGGGGTGTACTGGTACATCAAGCTGTCTCACTACAGAAACAGGAGATAGACTAGTGTCCTGTCCAGGGGGTGTACTGGTACATCAAGCTGTCTCACTACAGAAACAGGAGATAGACTAGTGTCCTGTCCAGGGGGTGTACTGGTACATCAAGCTGTCTCACTACAGAAACAGGAGATAGACTAGTGTCCTGTCCAGGGGGTGTACTGGTACATCAAGCTGTCTCACTACAGAAACAGGAGATAGACTAGTGTCCTGTCCAGGGGGTGTACTGGTACATCAAGCTGTCTCACTACAGAAACAAGAGATAGACTAGTGTCCTGTCCAGGGGGTGTACTGGTACATCAAGCTGTCTCACTACAGAAACAGGAGATAGACTAGTGTCCTGTCCAGGGGGTGTACTGGTACATCAAGCTGTCTCACTACAGAAACAGGAGATAGACTAGTGTCCTGTCCAGGGGGTGTACTGGTACATCAAGCTGTCTCACTACAGAAACAGGAGATAGACTAGTGTCCTGTCCAGGGGGTGTACTGGTACATCAAGCTGTCTCACTACAGAAACAAGAGATAGACTAGTGTCCTGTCCAGGGGGTGTACTGGTACATCAAGCTGTCTCACTACAGAAACAGGAGATAGACTAGTGTCCTGTCCAGGGGGTGTCCTGGTACATCAAGCTGTCTCACTACAGAAACAGGAGATAGACTAGTGTCCTGTCCAGGGGGTGTACTGATACATCAAGCTGCCTTACGATACACTCTTAGGAAAAAAGATGCTATGCAAGACCTAAAAGGGTCCTACGGCTATCCCCATAGGAGAACCCTTTGAAGAACCCTTTTTGGTTCTAGGTAGAACCATTTGGGTTCCATGTAGAACCCTTTCTACAGAGGGTTCTTCCTGGAACCAAAAGGGGTGCTGCTATGGGAACAGTCAAAGAACCCTTTTGGAACCCATTTTTTAAGAGGGCCATTTATTTATTTAACTAGGCAAGTCAGTTAAGAACAAATTCTTATTTTCAATGACGGCCTAGGAACAGTGGGTTCAGTTAGAGAGACAGAGACAGAGAGAGAGAGACAGAGAGAGAGAGATAGAGAGAGAGAGAGACAGAGAGAAAGAGACAGAGAGAGAGAGACAGAGAGAGAGAGACAGAGAGAGAGACAGAGAGAGAGACAGTTAACCCACTGTTCCTAGGCCGTCATTGAAAATAAGAATTTCTTAACTGACTTGCCTAGTTAAATAAATAAACGGCCCTCTTAAAAAATGTGGAACCCAGATGGTTCTTCCTTCCGAGTTTACACTTGCCTTGTTCAGGAGCAGAATAACAGACTTTGTACCTTGTCAGCTTGGGGATTTGAACTTGCAACCTTTCGGTTACTAGTCCACCGCTCTAACCACTAGGCTACCCTGTCGTCTTGCCCGATATGCTCCTGGCCTATGGGCTGTTCTGGCTTGGACAAGGCTATTCACTATTTACTTACTACACAAGTCTAAATGAGTTGTCTGCATGGGTTATGCATGGTTGTCAGTAATGCTGCATAATCTCGTTCACGGCAGCATTCATTGTTCTAAACAGGAGTTATTTGTTAATTTGAGCATGTGCAGTGTAATTGACCTTCATAGGCAATAGATACACATTCCTAAACTCATGTCAGCAAAAGTGGTTGTGAGTGAAATCATGTGGCTTGGCTGTAAACACTTAGTGACAAAAACTTCCAAAATGAACACATTGAATTTATCAGAACTGAAGGTACCATTGCAGCAGGTGTGTATGAGAAAGGAGAGAGAGAGACAAAGAGAGAGACAGAGACAGAGGAATGAATGAAGAGTAAAACTCCCTCCTCAGTTGACAGCTTCCTGTCTGTCTGCCTGGTATCTTTTGTCATTTTAAAGAAACAGAGAGAGAGAGAGAGACAGAGAGAGAGAGAGTGAGAGAGAGAGAGAGAGAGAGACAGAGACAGAGAGAGAGAGAGAGAGAGAGAGAGAGAGAGACAGAGACAGAGACAGAGACAGAGACAGAGACAGAGACAGAGGAATGAATGAAGAGTAAAACTCCCTCCTCAGTTGACAGCTTCCTGTCTGCCTGGTATCTTTTGTCATTTTAAAGAAACAGAGAGACAGAGAGAAAGAGAGAGACAGAGAGAGAGAGAGAGAGACAGAGAGAGACAGAGAGAGAGAGACAGAGAGACAGAGAGAGAGAGACAGAGAGAGAGAGACAGAGAGAGAGAGACAGAGAGAGAGAGAGAGACAGAGAGAGAGAGACAGAGAGAGAGAGACAGAGAGAGAGACATGAATGAACAGGAAACCCCCATCCCTCATACTGTAGTATGTAGGTAACCAGCCAGCATGCAGACGGGGAGTTAAACCTGTGTCTGATCCATCTTTCTCCTCAGATACAATCTCTTCAGTTGGGCCCATCACTCATTGTATCAAAGGCAGCTCAATACCTGCAACATAACTGATACCTACTGATAAGTATTGCTATATCCTGTCATTGCATTGAATTTTATTCATTGCACTGTCCACTCGTGTTGCTATACTAGAGCATAATAACTATGAGTATTGGCAAGTAGAGGTGACAGTCAAGTCTAGAGTTTGCATGCTGCTTCCTGTGCTTTGAGAAGGGGTCCTACTGTACTGCAGTTGCTGACAGGCTGGCTAAGCAGGTGCCTGAACATAAAGCTGAAGCTGAATTTCCATTGGACTTTGTGTACAATTGGACAATAAAGGAATCTTAACAGGGGTCCTTGTACTTTTTTATTCCCCCCCCACATCAAATGTTTATTATTTTAATTGATAGGATTCATAAAACACGTGTGCCCCCACCAACACCACCCACCGAGAACATCTGACAGTATATGTCGCATCTATTGCTAATAAATAAATGTACATTACATAGTACATCTATTGAACAATATATCACAATACACACATCAGAAATAGTTATATATAAATTCATGGATGTATAGGTCAGTTGGATAAATGCTCCAGAGTGGACACCCTGGCTCCTGTGGATCCCGGCCGTGGAGAGTGGACACCCTGGCTCCTGTGGATCCTGGTCGTGGAAAGTGGACACCCTGGCCCTGTGGATCCTGGCCGTGGAGAGTGGACACCCTGGTCCTGTGAATCCTGGCCGTGGAGAGTGGACACCCTGGTTCCTGTGGATCCTGGCCGTGGAGAGTGGACACCTTGGCTCCTGTGGATCCTGGCCGTGGAGAGTGGACACCCTGGCTCCTGTGGATCCTGGTCGTGGAAAGTGGACACCCTGGCCCTGTGGATCCTGGCCGTGGAGAGTGGACACCCTGGTCCTGTGAATCCTGGCCGTGGAGAGTGGACACCCTGGTTCCTGTGGATCCTGGCCGTGGAGAGTGGACACCCTGGCTCCTGTGGATCCCGGCCGTGGAGAGTGGACACCCTGGCTCCTGTGGATCCTGGCCGTGGAAAGTGGACACCCTGGCCCTGTGGATCCTGGTCGTGGAGAGTGGACACCCTGGCTCCTGTGAATCCTGGCCGTGGAGAGTGGACACCCAGGTCCTGTGGATCCTGGCCGTGGAGAGTGGACACTCTGGCTCCTGTGGATCCTAACCGTGGACAGTGGACACCCTGGCTCCTGTGGATCCTGGCCGTGGAGAGTGGACACCCAGGTCCTGTGGATCCTGGCCGTGGAGAGTGGACACCCAGGCCCTGTGGATCCTGGCCGTGGAGAGTGGACACCCAGGTCCTGTGGATCCTGGCCGTGGAGAGTGGACACCCAGGCCCTGTGGATCCTGGCCGTGGAGAGTGGACACCCAGGTCCTGTGGATCCCGGCCGTGGAGAGTGGACACCCTGGCTCCTGTGGATCCTGGCCGTGGAAAGTGGCTCCTGTGGATCCTGGCCGTGGAGAGTGGACACCCAGGTCCTGTGGATCCTGGCCGTGGAGAGTGGACACCCAGGCCCTGTGGATCCTGGCCGTGGAGAGTGGACACCCAGGTCCTGTGGATCCTGGCCGTGGAGAGTGGACACCCAGGCCCTGTGGATCCTGGCCGTGGAGAGTGGACACCCAGGTTCTGTGGATCCTGGCCGTGGAGAGTGGACACTCTGGCCCCTGTGGATCCTGGCCGTGGACAGTTCCATAAGGACACCTTCCTTAAATGTGAGCAGCCATTTTGCTGCATTGGAATCCACCGTTGTACACATGTTATTTGTAGTTGTCTCCATTGGCGATCTGACAAGTTATCACACTCTCTTATCCAGAGACACTTCAAGTAGCGAGTCACTACATTTTTTGTACTTTTTCATACAAAGAAGCATCACTATTGGATCTAATGGCAACATTTTGGTCCAATAAGCACAGAGATTATAATGTTGTCTTTCCCCCTAGAACTCACCAACCCCCCCCCCCCCCGGGGCATTCCCACAGCACACGTTGAAAACATTCACGGATTTCACAACACACTGCGTGCCCTTGGTCCCCTACTCCACCAGTACCACATATTTACAATACAAAATCCATGTGTACGTGTGTGTATAGTGCGTATGTTATTGTGTGTGTGTGTGTGTGTGTGTGTGTGTGTGTGTGTGTGTGTGTGTGTGTGTGTGTGTGTGTATGCACAGTCCCCGTTGTTCCATAAGGTGTATATTTATCTCTTTTTAAATCTGATTCTACTGCTTATGTGGAATAGAGTTCCATGTAGTCATAGCTCTATGTAGTACTGTGCACCTCCCGTAGTCTGTTCTGGACTTGGGGACTGTGAAGAGACCTCTGGTGGCATGTCTCGTGGGGTATGAATGGGTGTCCAAGCTGTGTGCTAGTAGTTTAAACAGACAGCATTCAACATGTCAATACCTCTCATAAATACAAGTAGTGATGAAGTACATCTCTCCTTCCCTTTGAGCCGGAAGATAACATGCATGTTTGTTATTAATGTTAACTCTCTATGTACATCCAAGGGCCAGTCGTGCTGCCCTGCTCTGAGCCAGTACCTTTCTGTGGTACCTGACCACACGATTGAACAGTTGTCCAGGTGCGACAAAACCAGGGTCTGTAGGACCTGCCTTGTTGACGGTGTTGTTGAGAAGGCAGAGTAGGGCCTCATCATGGACAGACTCCCCCCCCCCCTCATATTAGCTACTGTTGTATCAACATGCTTTGACCATGACATTTTACAACCCAGGGTTACTCTAAGCAGTTTAGTCACCTCAACTTTAGTTGAGATTTATGGTATAGTGAATTATTTATCCCAAATACAACTGTTTTAGTTTTAGAAATATTTTGGACTAACTTATTCCTTGCCACCCACTTTGAAACTAACTGCAGCTCTTTGTTGAGTGCTGCAGTCATTTCAGTCGCTGTGGTAGCTGACGTGTATAGTGTTGAGTCATCCGCATACACATACACAGTGGCATGTTGTTTGTCAAGATTTTAAAAAGTGAGGGGCCTAAGACAGCTGCCCTGGGGAATTCCTGATTCTAACTGGATTATGCTTTCATTAAAGAACACCCTCTGTGTTCTGTTAGATAATAATGTTAGTTCGGTAACTCTTTATCCACATTATAGCAGGGGGTGTAAAGCCAGAACACATACATTTTTCCAGCATCAGATTATGTTCGATAATGTCAAAAGCCACACAGAGGTCTAACAAAACAGCCCCCCACAATCTTGTTAATCATCAATTTCTCTCAGCCAATCATCAGTCATTTGTGTAAGTGCTATGCTTGTTGAATGTACTTCCCTATAAGCGTGCTGAAAGTGTTTGACCAGATAACATTGTATCTGGTCAAACACAATTTCTTCCAAAAGTTTACTAAAGGTTGGTAACAGGCTGATTGGTCGGCTATTTGAGCCAGTAAAAGGGGGCTTTACTATTATTAGGGAGCGGAATAACTTTAGCTTCCCTCAAGGCCTGAGGGCAACACACTTTCCAGTAGGCTTACATTTAAGATATGGCAAATAGGAGTGGCAATATCATCTGCTATTATCCTCTGTTTTTTTTCTATCCAAGTTGTCAGACCCGGGTGGCTTGTCATTGTTGATAGAAAACAATATTTTTTTCACCTCTTCCTCACTCACTTTGTCGTAATTCACAAATACAATGCTTGTCTTACATAATTTGATCGGTTAAACTTGGATGTGTAGTGTCAGCGTTTGTTGCTGGCATGTCATGCCTAAATTTGCTTATTTTGCCAATGAAAAAATCCTTAAAGTTGGCAAAATCAGTCAGTTTTGTGATGAATGAGCCACCTGATTCATGATGGAGCTGAATTTGTATTTTTTCCCAAAATGTTATTGAAGCTCCAAAGCGTTTTACTATATATTTTTAACGTCATTTATCTTTATTTCATAGTTTAGTTTCTTCTTCTTTTAATTCAGTTTAGTCACATGACTTCTCAATTTTCAATATGTTTGCCAATAGGTTGTGCAGCCAGACTTATTTGCCATTCCTTTTGCCTCATCCCTCTCAACCAGACCATTTTTCAATTCCACATCATTCCGCAGGGATTTAACCGTTTCTACAGTCATTTTCTTAATAGGTGCCTGCTTATTAGCAACTGGAATAAACATTTTCATAAATGTGTCAAATGCAGCGTCTGTTGGCTCCTCGTTACACACCACGGACCAACACCACGGACAGTCTGTTTGTAGAGTGCAGCGTCTGTTGGCTCCTCGTTACACACCACGGACCAACACCACGGACAGTCTGTTTGTAGAGTGCAGCGTCTGTTGGCTCCTCGTTACACACCACGGACCAACACCACGGACAGTCTGTTTGTAGAGTGCAGCGTCTGTTGGCTCCTCGTTACACACCACGGACCAACACCACGGACAGTCTGTTTGTAGAGTGCAGCGTCTGTTGGCTCCTCGTTACACACCACGGACCAACACCACGGACAGTCTGTTTGTAGAGTGCAGCGTCTGTTGGCTCCTCGTTACACACCACGGACCAACACCACGGACAGTCTGTTTGTAGAGTGCAGCGTCTGTTGGCTCCTCGTTACACACCACGGACCAACACCACGGACAGTCTGTTTGTAGAGTGCAGCGTCTGTTGGCTCCTCGTTACACACCACGGACCAACACCACGGACAGTCTGTTTGTAGAGTGCAGCGTCTGTTGGCTCCTCGTTACACACCACGGACCAACACCACGGACAGTCTGTTTGTAGAGTGCAGCGTCTGTTGGCTCCTCGTTACACACCACGGACCAACACCACGGACAGTCTGTTTGTAGAGTGCAGCGTCTGTTGGCTCCTCGTTACACACCACGGACCAACACCACGGACAGTCTGTTTGTAGAGTGCAGCGTCTGTTGGCTCCTCGTTACACACCACGGACAGTCTGTTTGTAGAGTGCAGCGTCTGTTGGCTCCTCGTTACACACCACGGACCAACACCACGGACAGTCTGTTTGTAGAGTGCAGCGTCTGTTGGCTCCTCGTTACACACCACGGACCAACACCACGGACAGTCTGTTTGTAGAGTGCAGGGTCTGTTGGCTCCTCGTTACACACCACGGACCAACACCACGGACCAACACCACGGACCAACACCACGGACCAACACCACGGACAGTCTGTTTGTAGAGAGCAGCGTCTGTTGGCTCGTCGTTACACACCACGGACCAACACCACGGACCAACACCACGGACCAACACCTCTGTTTGTAGAGCGGGGTCGTACAACTGGATACTGAGCAGCCATCCATCCTTTGATGACTTTGTGTTATGATGGAGTCATGGGGAAGTGTAACTCACTGCAGTCTTAGGTTACAATTTGAGCTCCTGAATATTTTAAATGTGCTGATTAATTACCATAGGTCGAGGATGTCAGTTGGAGTCCGTTGGAAGCTAGGGAGACTGGTGAAGCTGGCACCCCGGGGTGGGCGGAGTCAGTGAGGATGCATGATGACTGGATGGTCCCCTTTGTGGCTGGCATGGATGGTGAGGCTGGCATGGCCGGTGAGGCTGGCATGGCGGGTGAGGCTGGCATGGCGGGTGAGGCTGGCATGGCTGGTGAGGCTGGCATGGATGGTGAGGCTGGCATGGCCGGTGAGGCTGGCATGGCGGGTGAGGCTGGCATGGATGGTGAGGCTGGCATGGCTGGTGAGGCTGGCATGGATGGTGAGGCTGGCATGGCGGGTGAGGCTGGCATGGCTGGTGAGGCTGGCATGGCGGGTGAGGCTGGCATGGCGGGTGAGGCTGGCATGGCTGGTGAGGCTGGCATGGCGGGTGAGGCTGGCATGGCGGGTGAGGCTGGCATGGCGGGTGAGGCTGGCATGGCCGGTGAGGCTGGCATGGCGGGTGAGGCTGGCATGGCGGGTGAGGCTGGCATGGCCGGTGAGGCTGGCATGGCCGGTGAGGCTGGCATGGCGGGTGAGGCTGGCATGGCGGGTGAGGCTGGCATGGCGGGTGAGGCTGGCATGGCCGGTGAGGCTGGCATGGCGGGTGAGGCTGGCATGGCGGGTGAGGCTGGCATGGCTGGTGAATGTAAATCATAAAGACTATGTAAAGGTATATAATACAGGAAGGAATAGTCCAGTCTGGTCTATGTGGCTACCGAGTGGTGCAGAGGTCTAAGGCATTACATCTCAGAGCTTGAGATGTCATTACAGACCCTGGTATGATTCCAGGCTGTATCACAACTGGCTGTTCTTGTGAGTCCCAAAAGGACGGAGCACAATTGTCCGTCATTGTAAGTAGGAATTTGTTCTTAACTGACATGCTTGGTTAAAAAGAGTACGGTGTTTTTGGCCTACACTTTAACAGCCAATCAGAACACACGCTGTGGCTTCCTACATGTTTAACAACAGGTTTTAGGCCCTCATTAGGATTACATGACAGATATCAACAAACCAAATCAGAACGTTGTGTGTTGATCAGTTGATTGGAACTTCCTCACGGTAGCCATGACGACGGCACTAGAAGCCATTCCAATGGTCTACTTCAGAGCCAAAAACAAGTCCATAATGCCAACAACAACCTGTTGTCAGAGAATTTGCCACCTCAGAAGTGGGCAGCTATGTGGCTGTATAGCAACATTAAAGCTCGGCCGACTGACGCATGTGAATCACTCTAAAAGCACAATATAATACAATATAATATATCAGACAATATAAAGGTATATAATATATCAGACAATATAAAGGTATATAATATATCAGACAATATAAAGGTATATAATATATCAGACAATGTAAAGGTCTATAATATATCAGACAATGTAAAGGAATATAATATATCAGACAATGTAAAGGTCTATAATATATCAGACAATGTAAAGGAATATAATATATCAGACAATATAAAGGAATATAATATATCAGACAATATAAAGGTCTATAATATATCAGACAATATAAAGGTATATAATATATCAGACAATATAGAGGTCTATAATATATCAGACAATGTAAAGGTCTATAATATATCAGACAATGTAAAGGTCTATAATATATCAGACAATATAAAGGAATATAATATATCATAAAGACAATATAAAGGTATATAATATATCAGACAATATAAAGGTATATAATATATCAGACAATATAAAGGTATATAATATATCAGACAATATAAAGGAATATAATATATCAGACAATATAAAGGTATATAATATATCAGACAATATAAAGGAATATAATATATCATACAATATAAAGGAATATAATATATCATAAAGACAATGTAAAAGGTATTTAACACACCGTGAAGACTATGTAAAGGTATATAATACAGGAAGGAATAGTCCAGTCTGGTCTATGTGGCTACCGAGTGGTGCAGAGGTCTAAGGCACTGCATCTCAGAGCTTGAGATGTCAATACAGACCCTGGTTCGATTCCAGGCTGTATCACAACTGGCTGTTCTTGTGAGTCCCATAGGACGGAGCACAATTGGCCCAGCGTCGTCCAGGTTTGGCCTGGGTAGACCGTCATTGTAAGTAGGAATTTATTCTTAACTGACATGCTTTTGGCCTACACTTTAACAGCCAATCAGAACACACGCTGTGACTTCCTACATGTTTAACAACAGGTTTTAGGCCCTTATTAGGATTACATAACAGATATCAACTATCCAAATCACAACGTTGTGTGTTCTAACTTCCTTATGGTAACGTGGCCATGAAAACAGCACTAGAAGCCATTCCAATGGTCTACTTCAGAGTTCAACCTGGTCTTCTTTAGAGCCAACAACAAGTCCATAATTCCAAAAACAACCTGGTCTACTTAGAGCCAACAACAACCTGGTCTACTTTAGAGCCAAAAACAAGTCCATAATGCCAACAACAACCTGGTCTACTTTAGAGCCAACAACAAGTCCATAATGCCAACATCAACCTGGTCTACTTTAGAGCCAAAAACAAGTCCATAATGCCAACAACAACCTGGTCTACTTTAGAGCCAACAACAAGTCCATAATGCCAACAACAACCTGGTCTACTTTAGAGCCAAAAACAAGTCCATAATGCCAACAACAACCTGGTCTACTTTAGAGCCAAAAACAAGTCCATAATGCCAACAACAACCTGGTCTACTTTAGAGCCAACAACAAGTCCATAATGCCAACATCAACCTGGTCTACTTTAGAGCCTACAACAAATTCATAATGCCAACATCAACCTGGTCTTCTTTAGAGCCAACAACAAGTCCATAATTCCAAAAACAACCTGGTCTACTTAGAGCCAACAACAACCTGGTCTACTTTAGAGCCAAAAACAAGTCCATAATGCCAACAACTACCTGTTGTCAGAGCATTTGCCAACTCAGAAGTGGGCAGCTATGTAGCTGCAAAGGAACATTGAAATTAGGCCGACTGACGCATGTGAATCACTCTAAAAGCCCCCCCCCACCCCCACACACACACACACTTCAATCTCATAGGAAAGTAGACTACGGGTCCACAACCCCACATCTTGTTACCACAACATCTTTCTGCTACACCAGCACTGCTTTCAAACCCGGCTGACGTTATGACCGAGTCATCACTGTCTCTGTCTCTGAGGCTGAACAGGCCACCAACATCACTGTCTCTGTCTCTGAGGCTGAACAGGCAGAGCAGGCCACCAACATCACTGTCTCTGTCTCTCAGGCTGAACAGGCCGAGCAGGCCACCAACATCACTGTCTCTGTCTCTGAGGCTGAACAGGCAGAGCAGGCCACCAACATCACTGTCTCTGTCTCTCAGGCTGAACAGGCCGAGCAGGCCACCAACATCACTGTCTCTGTCTCTGAGACTGAACAGGCCGAGCAGGCCACCAACATCACTGTCTCTGTCTCTGAGGCTGAACAGGCAGAGCAGGCCACCAACATCACTGTCTCTGTCTCTCAGGCTGAACAGGCCGAGCAGGCCACCAACATCACTGTCTCTGTCTCTGAGACTGAACAGGCCGAGCAGGCCACCAACATCACTGTCTCTGTCTCTGAGGCTGAACAGGCCGAGCAGGCCACCAACATCACTGTCTCTGTCTCTGAGGCTGAACAGGCCGAGCAGGCCACCAACATCACTGTCTCTGTCTCTGAGGCTGAACAGGCCGAGCAGGCCACCAACATCACTGTCTCTGTCTCTGAGGCTGAACAGGCCGAGCAGGCCACCAACATCACTGTCTCTGTCTCTGAGGCTGAACAGGCCGAGCAGGCCACCAACATCACTGTCTCTGTCTCTGAGACTGAACAGGCCGAGCAGGCCACCAACATCACTGTCTCTGTCTCTGAGGCTGAACAGGCCGAGCAGGCCACCAACATCACTGTCTCTGTCTCTGAGGCTGAACAGGCCGAGCAGGCCACCAACATCACTGTCTCTGTCTCTGAGGCTGAACAGGCCGAGCAGGCCACCAACATCACTGTCTCTGTCTCTGAGGCTGAACAGGCCGAGCAGGCCACCAACATCACTGTCTCTGTCTCTGAGGCTGAACAGGCCGAGCAGGCCACCAACATCACTGTCTCTGTCTCTGAGGCTGAACAGGCCGAGCAGGCCACCAACATCACTGTCTCTGTCTCTGAGGCTGAACAGGCCGAGCAGGCCACCAACATCACTGTCTCTGTCTCTGAGGCTGAACAGGCCGAGCAGGCCACCAACATCACTGTCTCTGTCTCTGAGGCTGAACAGGCCGAGCAGGCCACCAACATCACTGTCTCTGTCTCTGAGGCTGAACAGGCCGAGCAGGCCACCAACATCACTGTCTCTGTCTCTGAGGCTGAACAGGCCGAGCAGGCCACCAACATCACTGTCTCTGTCTCTGAGGCTGAACAGACAGAACAGGCCACCAACATCACTGTCTCTGTCTCTGAGGCTGAACAGGCCGGAGCAGGCCACCAACATCACTGTCTCTGTCTCTGAGGCTGAACAGGCCGAGCAGGCCACCAACATCACTGTCTCTGTCTCTGAGGCTGAACAGGCCGAGCAGGCCACCAACATCACTGTCTCTGTCTCTGAGGCTGAACAGGCCGAGCAGGCCACCAACATCACTGTCTCTGTCTCTGAGGCTGAACAGGCCGAGCAGGCCACCAACATCACTGTCTCTGTCTCTGAGGCTGAACAGACAGAACAGGCCACCAACATCACTGTCTCTGTCTCTGAGGCTGAACAGGCCGGAGCAGGCCACCAACATCACTGTCTCTGTCTCTGAGGCTGAACAGGCCGAGCAGGCCACCAACATCACTGTCTCTGTCTCTGAGGCTGAACAGGCAGAACAGGCCACCAACATCACTGTCTCTGTCTCTGAGGCTGAACAGGCCGAGCAGGCCACCAACATCACTGTCTCTGTCTCTGAGGCTGAACAGGCAGAGCAGGCCACCAACATCACTGTCTCTGTCTCTGAGGCTGAACAGGCAGAACAGGCCACCAACATCACTGTCTCTGTCTCTCAGGCTGAACAGGCAGAACAGGCCACCAACATCACTGTCTCTGTCTCTGAGGCTGAACAGGCCGAGCAGGCCACCAACATCACTGTCTCTGTCTCTGAGGCTGAACAGGCAGATCAGGCCACCAACATCACTGTCTCTGTCTCTGAGGCTGAACAGGCAGAACAGGCCACCAACATCACTGTCTCTGTCTCTGAGGCTGAACAGACAGAACAGGCCACCAACATCACTGTCTCTGTCTCTGAGGCTGAACAGGCTGAGCAGGCCACCAACATCACTGTCTCTGTCTCTGAGGCTGAACAGGCCGAGCAGGCCACCAACATCACTGTCTCTGTCTCTGAGGCTGAACAGGCCGAGCAGGCCACCAACATCACTGTCTCTGTCTCTGAGGCTGAACAGGCCGAGCAGGCCACCAACATCACTGTCTCTGTCTCTGAGACTGAACAGGCCGAGCAGGCCACCAACATCACTGTCTCTGTCTCTGAGGCTGAACAGGCCGAGCAGGCCACCAACATCACTGTCTCTGTCTCTGAGGCTGAACAGGCCGAGCAGGCCACCAACATCACTGTCTCTGTCTCTGAGGCTGAACAGGCCGAGCAGGCCACCAACATCACTGTCTCTGTCTCTGAGGCTGAACAGGCCGAGCAGGCCACCAACATCACTGTCTCTGTCTCTGAGGCTGAACAGGCCGAGCAGGCCACCAACATCACTGTCTCTGTCTCTGAGGCTGAACAGGCCGAGCAGGCCACCAACATCACTGTCTCTGTCTCTGAGGCTGAACAGGCCGAGCAGGCCACCAACATCTCTGTCTCTGTCTCTGAGGCTGAACAGGCCGAGCAGGCCACCAACATCACTGTCTCTGTCTCTGAGACTGAACAGGCCGAGCAGGCCACCAACATCACTGTCTCTGTCTCTGAGACTGAACAGGCCGAGCAGGCCACCAACATCACTGTCTCTGTCTCTGAGGCTGAACAGGCCGAGCAGGCCACCAACATCTAAACATCTAAACGATTTAGATCTAATCGTTCTCCTCCCCACAATATCCACAATCAATTATCAATCAATCAATATTTGGCAGTGATATTTAATTCAGGTGTTTGCATTGTAAACAGTTAGTGTGTGCTGATTGTGCAACTACATTCTTGTTTCATTACAACTATTTGTTGAAGAAAAGCACGGTACTTGTGGTTTCATCAGCAAATAGAATCTAGGACGCCGTAGTCAAAGCAAACGCCTTCAAATGTCATGACCTGGTTAAATCGTCCTCGAGTCCACACACACCTTTCACTTGTGTCACGTTGTAACTGCAGCCCTGATACGTGAAGACATGATAAACGTACATACCCTGTCTGTTATGATGCGCAATGTAGTTATTTGGTATTTTGTCCTGCACTGTATAGAGTACAGCTTCTCAGGACCAGGACACCAGAGGGGATCCACAGGGAATGAACAAAGGGATAGAATGTCTGCCCACCTCAGGTTTCAAAGGGACACCAACCATTCTGTTGTCAGGTTGCACATTCCAGAGAGCAGAATGACAACATGCAGTGAAAGAGGGAGGGAGGGAGGGAGGTGTGTGCACGTTTAGGTGTGTTTGTGTGTGTGTGTGTGTGTGTGTGTGTGTGTGTGTGTGTGTGTGTGTGTGTGTGTGTGTGTGTGTGTGTGTGTGTGTGTGTGTGTGTGTGTGTGTGTGTGTGTGTGTGTGTGTGTGTAATGTTACATCATCAGGAGGAGCTCTGACAGTGTATAAAGGTCAGTGACTGTAGAGGGAAATGCCAGACCCACGGAGATTTCACCTGCGGAGAACAGAGCAGACCTGACTGACTCACCTGCTGAGAGGACGGGAAGAAGAAGGGAATAATTTGCTCAAGTCAGTCTTTCAATCAGTCAGTTAGTAAAGTAGGAAACTCAGTGAGTCGATTGTACATCAGTGATTCAGAGATTCAGTGAATCAGATCCTGTATGTGCTGTAGGTCAGATATTTGGCAGGTCATTTGAATCAGGTGATTCAAACAGAAATTGAACGAACCAGGTGACCAGGTGATTCAGATAGAGACAAGGTGAGCAGTTGACCCAGTCGAAGCAGGCACCAGTTGACCCAGTCGAAGCAGGCACCAGTTGACCCAGTCGAAGCAGGCACCAGTTGATCCAGTCGAAGCAGGCACCAGTTGAACCAGTCGAAGCAGGCACCAGTTGAACCAGTCGAAGCAGGCACCAGTTGACCCAGTCGAAGCAGGCACCAGTTGAACCAGTCGAAGCAGGCACCAGTTGACCCAGTCGAAGCAGGCACCAGTTGACCCAGTCGAAGCAGGCACCAGTTGAACCAGTCGAAGCAGGCACCAGTTGACCCAGTCGAAGCAGGCACCAGTTGACCCAGTCGAAGCAGGCACCAGTTGACCCAGTCGAAGCAGGCACCAGTTGACCCAGTCGAAGCAGGCACCAGTTGACCCAGTCGAAGCAGGCACCAGTTGAACCAGTCGAAGCAGGCACCAGTTGACCCAGTCGAAGCAGGCACCAGTTGACCCAGTCGAAGCAGGCACCAGTTGATCCAGTATAAATATGCCCAGTTTGTCCAGTGTGGTCCAGTTCTCTCTGTTGCTGGTTCTCCTTCTGGCTGTTATGGGTCAGGACTGTGCTACTTCCACGGTCCAGAGGGAGGCCCAGGCCAGGGTGTGTGTGAAGGACAGGGTCTCTCAATGTGTGGACCTGGCCAAACTGCAGGAGCTGACCCAGGAAGTCCAGAAAGAATTCGTAAGTACTGACCAACTGTAGTTACACATATTGTCTTCATCAGTAGACTACTGTATATATCTCTATATATACTGTCTTCATCAGTAGACTACTGTATATCTCTATATATACTGTCTTCATCAGCAAACTACTGTATATCTCTCTCTATATATACTGTCTTCATCAGTAGACTACTGTATATATCTCTATATATACTGTCTTCATCAGTAGACTACTGTATATCTCTATATATACTGTCTTCATCAGTAGACTACTGTAGTATATCTCTATATATACTGTCTTCATCAGTAGTCTTCATCAGTAGACTACTGTATATCTATATATATATACTGTCTTCATCAGTAGACTACTGTATATCTCTATATATACTGTCTTCATCAGTAGACTACAGTATATCTCTCTCTATATATAATGTCTTCATCAGTAGACTACTGTATATCTCTATATATACTGTCTTCATCAGTAGACTACTGTATATCTCTATATATACTGTCTTCATCAGTAGACTACTGTATATCTCTATATATACACTGTCTTCATCAGTAGACTACTGTATATCTCTCTCTATATACTGTCTTCATCAGTAGACTACAGTATATCTCTCTCTATATATACTGTCTTCATCAGTAGACTACTGTAGTATATCTCTATATATACTGTCTTCATCAGTAGTCTTCATCAGTAGACTACTGTATATCTATATATATATACTGTCTTCATCAGTAGACTACTGTATATCTCTATATATACTGTCTTCATCAGTAGACTACAGTATATCTCTCTCTATATATAATGTCTTCATCAGTAGACTACTGTATATCTCTATATATACTGTCTTCATCAGTAGACTACTGTATATCTCTATATATACTGTCTTCATCAGTAGACTACTGTATATCTCTATATATACACTGTCTTCATCAGTAGACTACTGTATATCTCTCTCTATATACTGTCTTCATCAGTAGACTACAGTATATCTCTCTCTATATATACTGTCTTCATCAGTAGACTACTGTATATCTCTATATATACTGTCTTCATCAGTAGACTACTGTATATCTCTATATATACACTGTCTTCATCAGTAGACTACTGTATATCTCTCTCTATATACTGTCTTCATTAGAAAACTACATATACTGTCAGTTGAAGTGGGAAGTTTACATACACCTTAGCCAAATACATTTAAACTCAGTTTTTCACAATTCCTGACATTTAATCTGTGTAAAAATGTCCTGTCTTAGGTCAGTTAGGATCACCACTTTATTTTAAGAATGTGAAATGTCAGAATAATAGTTGAGAGAATTATTTATTTCAGCTTTTATTTCTTTCATCACATTCCCAGTGGGTCAGAAGTTCACATACACTCAATTAGTATATGGTAGCATTGCCTTTAAATTGTTTAACTTGGGTCAAACGTTTCGGGTAGCCTTCCACAAGCTTCCCACAATAAGTTGGGTGAATTTTGGCCCATTCCTCCAGACAGAGCTGCTGTAACTGAGTCAGGTTTGTAGGCCTCCTTGCTCGACATGCTTTTTCAGTTCTGCCCACAGGTTTTCTATAGGAGGAGGTCAGGGGTTTGTGATGGCCACTCCAATGCCTTGACTTTGTTGACCTTAAGCCATTTTGCCACAACTTTGGGAGTACGCTTGGGGTCATTGTCCATTTGGAAGACCCATTTGCGACCAAGCTTTAACTTACTTCCTGTCTTGAGATGTTGCTTCAATATATCCACATAATTTTTCCGCCTCATGATGCCATCTATTTTGTGAAGTGCACCAGTCCCTCCTGCAGCAAAGCCCCTCCACAACATGATGCTGCCACAACCCGTGCATCATGGTGGGGATGGTGTTCTTCAGCTTGCAAGCATCCCCCTTTTTCCTCCAAACATAACGATGGTCATTATGGCCAAACAGTTCTATTTTTGTTTCATCAGACCAGAGGACATTTCTCCAAAAAGTACGATATTTGTCCCCATGTGCAGTTGCAAACCATAGTCTGGCTTTTTTATGGCAGTTTTGGAGCAGTGGCTTCTTCCTTGCTGAGCGGCCTTTCTGGTTATGTCGATATAGGACTTGTTTTTACAGTGGATATAGATACTTTTGTACCTGTTTCCTCCAGCATCTTCACAAGGTCCTTTGCTGTTGTCCTTTGCTGTTTTTTTTCTGAGATCTTGGCTGATTTCTTTTGATTTTCCCATGATGACATGGAAAGAGGCACTGAGTTTGAAGGTAGGCCTTCAAATACATCCACAGGTACACCTCCAATTGACTCAAATTATGTAAATTAGCCTATCAGAAGCTTCTAAAGCCATGACATCATTTTCTGGAATCTTCCAAGCTGTTTAAGGGCACAGTCAACTTAGTGTATGACCCACTGGAATTGTGATACAGTGAATCATAAGTGAAATAATCTGTCTGTAAACAATTGTTGGAAAAATTACTTGTGTCGTGCACAAAGTAATGTCCTAATCGACCTGCCAACTGTATACTGTCTTCATCAGCAGACTACTGTATATCTCTCTATATATACTGTCTTCATCAGTAAACTACTGTATATCTCTCTATATATACTGTCTTCATCAGTAGACTACTGTATATCTCTCTATATATACTGTCTTCATCAGTACACTACTGTATATATCTCTATATATACAGTATACTGTTCATCAGGACCTCTCCCCAAAAGACAATGTAGGACTCCATCCCCAACTACAACATTTTCTGTCAAGACAGAACTGCTGAAGGGGGTGGCATTGCAATCTACTGTAGAGAAAACCTGCAGAGTTCTGTCATGCTATCCAGGTGCCCAACAGTTAGAGCTATTACCTGTCCATCCTGTTACAGACCTATATCTATCCTACCTGCCTTTCCAAAGTCTTCGAAAGCCAAGTCAACAAACAGATCACCGACCATTTCCAATCCCACCGTACCTTCTCTGCTATGCAATCTGGCTTCCGAGCTGGTCAAGGGTGCACCTCAGCCACGCTCAAGGCTCTAAACGATATCATAACCGCCATAGATAAAAGACAGGAGCTGTGCAGCCGTCTTCATCGACCTGGCCAAGGTTTTCGACTCTGTCAATCACCACATTCTTATCGGCAGACTGAACAGCCTTGGTTTCTCAAATGATTGCCTCGCCTGGTTCACCAACTACTTCTCAGACAGAGTTCAATGTGTCAAATCGGAGGGCCGAACCTCTGGCAGTCTCTATGGGGGTGCCACAGGGTTCAATTCTCGGGCTGACTATTTTCTCTGTATATATCAATGATGTTGCTCTTGCTGCGGGTGATTCTCTGATCCACCTCTATGAAGACGACACCATTCAGAATACGTCTGGCCGTTCTTTGGACACTGTGTTAACAAACCTCAAAACGAGCTTCAATGCCATACAACACTCCTTCCATGGCCTCCAACTGCTCTTAAATGCTAGTAAAACTAAATGCATGCTCTTCAACCGATCGCTGCCCACACCCACCCACCCGTCTAGCATCACTACTCTGGACGGTTCTGACTTAGAATACGTGGACAACTACAAATACCTAGGTGTCTGGCTAGACTGTAAACTCTCCATCCAGACTCACATTAAGCATCTACAATCCAAAGTTAAATCTAGAATTGGCTTCCTATTTCTCAACAAAGTCTCCTTCACTCATGCTGCCATACATACCCTTGTGAAACTGACTATGCTATCAATCCTGGACTTCGGTGATGTCATTTTCAAAATAGTCTCCAACACTCTACTTAGCCATTTTGATGCATTCTATCACAATGCCATCCGTTTTGTCACCAAAGCCCCATATACTACCTACCACTGCGACCTGTATGCTCTCGTTGGTCTTTGCTAGGTAAAGCTCCGCCTTACCTCAGCTCACTGGTCACCATAGCAACACCCACCCGTAGCACGTGCTCCAGCAGGTATATTGCACTGGTTATGCCCAAAGCCAACACCTCCTTTGGCTGCCTTTCCTTCCAGTTCTCCGCTGCCAATGACTAGAACAAATTGCAAAAATCACTGAAGTGGGAGACTTATATCTCCCTCACTAACTTTAAACGTCAGCTGTCAGAGCAGCTTACCTATCGCTGCAGCTGTACACAGCCCATCTGTAAATAGCCCATACAACCAATTATCTACCTCATCCCCATTATGGTTTTAGTTTTTCTGCTCTTTTGCACACCAGTATTCCTACTTGCACATCCTCAACTGCACATATATCACTCCAGTGTAAATTGCTAAATTGTAATTACTTTGCCACTATTGGCCTATTTATTGCCTTACCTCCTTACTTCATTTGCACACACTGTATACAGATCTTTCTATTGTGTTATCGACTGTATGTTTGTTTATGTGTAAATCTGTGTTGTTGTTGTTGTTTATGTCATACTGCTTTTGCTTTATCTTGGCCAGGTTCGCAGTTGTAAATGAGAACTTGTTCTCAACTGGCCTCCCTGGTTAAATCAACACGTAATAAACAGTATCACACTATAGTTACTACACGGCTCTGACAGAAACAGTGTCGTGAGAACACTGTAATGTAAACTGTTACCCAATGTAGCCACGTGTGTTTGAAAAACGCGTTTTGGTCACTTGATGTCTAAATGTTTAACCTGGAGGAATAATGTGACTATTGTATAACTGGAAATACACACGTGTGTATAACAGCAACGCATCTATACTGAAGCGTTGTATGGCAAAAATGTGTAACGTGTCAGTACCAGTGTCAGATGTCGCAGGTCCTCCACAATGGATCATGCCATCCTGACACCATTCAGTGTGTCCCTGTGGCTTGTGTTGCAAGTTCAATGCATAGAAATGCCATCTATGGACAGGGCTTGGAACTTGAGTTTTGAGTGGTAAAATCATGGGTACCCTTCCCAATGGTTTACCAGAGATAGATTCTATTTTGATGGGTCATTACACTCCCAATGGTTTACCAGAGATATATTCTATTTTGATGGGTCATTACACTCCCAATGGTTTACCAGAGATAGATTATATTTTGATGGGTCATTACACTCCCAATGGTTTACCAGAGATAGATTCTATTTTGATGGGTCATTACACTCCCAATGGTTTACCAGAGATAGATTCTATTTTGATGGGTCATTACACTCCCAATGGTTTACCAGAGATAGATTCTATTTTGATGGGTCATTACACTCCCAATGGCTAAACAGAGATAGATTCTATTTTGATGGGTCATTACACTCCCAATGGTTTACCAGAGATAGATTCTATTTTGATGGGTCATTACACTCCCAATGGTTTACCAGAGATAGATTATATTTGTTGATGGGTCATTACACTCCCAATGGCTAAACAGAGATAGATTCTATTTTGATGGGTCATTACACTCCCAATGGCTAAACAGAGATAGATTCTATTTTGGTGGGTCATGTGTGAATGAGTCTGTATAGCGGATTGACATACTGTACCTGTTGTTTCCTTCACTAGACAAACACGTCTCATGATGACAGAATCCTGTTAAAGACAGTCACCTTTGACAAGATCAAGAAGCACAAGAAGGTAAGGACTGACACAGAAGAAGACAGGCCACCCCTCAGAGCCTGGTTCCTCTCTAGGTTTCTAATCTCCACCAGGTACAGCCAGAAAAGGACAGGCCACCCCTCAGAGCCTGGTTCCTCTCTAGGTTTCTAATTTCTACCTGGTACAGCCAGAAGAGGACAGGCCACCCCTTAGAGTCTGGTTCCTCTCTAGGTTTCTAATCTCTACCTGGTACAGCCAGAAGCGGACAGGCCACCCTTCAGAGCCTGGTTCCTCTCTAGGTTTCTAATCTCTACCTGGTACAGCCAGAAGAGGACAGGCCACCCCTTAGAGCCCGGTTCCTCTCTAGGTTTCTAATTTCTACCTGGTACAGCCAGAAGGGGACAGGCCACCCCTTAGAGCCCGGTTCCTCTCTAGGCTTCTAATTTCTACCTGGTACAGCCAGAAGGGGACAGGCCACCCCTCAAAGCCCGGTTCCTCTCTAGGTTTCTAATTTCTACCTGGTACAGCCAGAAGAGGACAGGCCACCCCTCAGAGCCTGGTTCCTCTCTAGGTTTCTAATCTCTACCTGGTACAGCCAGAAGAGGACAGGCCACCCTTCAGAGCCTGGTTCCTCTCTAGGTTTCTAATTTCTACCTGGTACAGCCAGAAGGGGACAGGCCACCCCTCAAAGCCCGGTTCCTCTCAAGGTTTCTAATCTCTACCTGGTACAGCCAGAAGAGGACAGGCCACCCCTTAGAGCCCGGTTCCTCTCTAGGTTTCTAATTTCTACCCGGTACAGCCAGAAGAGGACAGGCCACCCTTCAGAGCCCGGTTCCTCTCTAGGTTTCTAATTTCTACCTGGTACAGCCAGAAGAGGACAGGCCACCCTTCAGAGCCCGGTTCCTCTCTAGGCTTCTAATTTCTACCTGGTAAAGCCAGAAGAGGACAGGCCACCCCTCAGAGCCTGGTTCCTCTCTAGGTTTCTAATCTCCACCAGGTACAGCCAGAAGAGGACAGGCCACCCCTCAGAGCCTGGTTCCTCTCTAGGTTTCTAATCTCCACCAGGTACAGCCAGAAGAGGACAGGCCACCCCTCAGAGCCTGGTTCCTCTCTAGGTTTCTAATTTCTACCTGGTACAGCCAGAAGGGGACAGGCCACCCCTCAAAGCCTGGTTCTTCTCTAAGTTCCTGACTTGTAGGGAGTTTTGCCACTGTGCTTTAGCCTCTGCATAGCTTTGCTCTTCAGGGTTTTACACCGGGTTTCTGTAAAACACTTTGTGTGACATCTGCTGATGTGTAAAGGGCTTCATAAAAAATACATTTGATTGATTGATTTGTTGGCGCTCTGGGATCCTGCATGAGTCTGAGACGAATGAGTGCAATGAAGAAGTTCCATCGACACCATGTCCATCGTGCTTGACCTCGACAGCACATCTACTAAACACAATGTCTCCTGTTCTCTCCCATGTCCAGTACCACGGCTGTGTCCTGCTCAAAATCCTGGACTTTTATCGGGAAGTTCTCCAGAGACAAGACAGAAATTATCCTGACCTCGTGGGCCTGCTGGATGAAGTGGAGGAATGCGTTCACCCAGTAAGTGTCTCAAACATTATAACTGCCTCCACAAATGGCACCCTATTCCCTACATGGTGCACTACTTTGACCAGGGTCCATAGGGCTCTGGTTAAAAGTAGTGCACTATATATGAAATAGGGTGCCATTTTTTGGGGGGACACTTCCTATGTGAATTGCATGAACCCATCTCTCTGTGACGGTAGAGACTCAAACACAGACAGGATTTCCTGTGGCCCCTTTTTTGTGTTTCAGTGATTATGTTACACTGCTCTGTAACCCAGTGATTATGTTACACTGCTCTGTAACCCAGTGATTATGTTACACTGCTCTGTAACCCAGTGATTATGTTACACTGCTCTGTAACCCAGTGATTATGTTACACTGCTCTGTAACCCAGTGATTATGTTTACACTGCTCTGTAACCCAGTGATTATGTTACACTGCTCTGTAACCCAGTGATTATGTTACACTGCTCTGTAACCCAGTGATTATGTTACACTGCTCTGTAACCCAGTGATTATGTTACACTGCTCTGTAACCCAGCTAGTGTCTGTTTAGAAGACTCTCACACTAAATCTGTCAAAGCAATTTATGACAACATCTGACAAGTACAAGTTTAAACATTTTTATTTTTATAGATACGATTGTTTGATTGGCTGATTGTTTGATTGGCTGATTGTTGATTGGCTGATTGTTTGATTGGCTGATTGTTTGATTGCAGGTAAAGATCTGTGAAAAGCTAAACCAGGAAGCTGCTGGGAAGCCATGAATGAGGTAAACACAGGACGGCGCTGACAGTCAAACACAAAAGCACATTAAAGCGTGCTTTCAACCACACGGGGACACGTCAGCATGAGGTAATGAACGACAACCTAATATATCTTTTTAAAACGGATTGTGTTTTATTCCCCAGTCTAAGATAGAGGAAGATGTGGAGCTGCTGTCGAAGGATGCAGCCATACTGCAGCTGCAGAGACTGAAGGCAGCCAGTAAAAAGGTGTGGTTCCACGTTACCTCTTTCATCACCAGTGATCACACATCAATAACACTCGAGATGGGCTACAGAGAACATCACTGTGTGTTACAGCTACACACTGTGCAAGCATGTGTCATGGACTGGCCTTAATAGCTTGTTTCTAGGTTCCTCAGTCAATCCATTTTTATTTTAGAAGTACTGTTGTCACAAAGAGCTCTATAGTTACCCAGCCTAAACCTAAAGGTCTCTTAGTTACCCGGCCTATACCCAAAGGTCTCTATAGTTACCCAGCCTAAACCCAAAGGTCTCTATAGTACCCAGCCTAAACCAAAGGTCTCTTAGTTACCCAGCCTAAACCCAAAGGTCTCTATAGTTACCCAGCCTAAACCCAAAGGTCTCTATAGTTACCCAGCCTAAACACAAAGGTCTCTGTAGTTACCCAGCCTAACGGTATCTATAGTTACCCAGCCTAACGGTCTTGTAGTTACCCAGTCCTAACGTCTCTATAGTTACCCAGCCTAACGGTCTCTATAGTTACCCAGCTTAACGGTCTCATAGTTACCCAGCTAAACCTAAGAGCAAGCGAAGCAGAAGCACAGACAGGTTCCTCCAGCTAACACCATCTCTCTGTCCCTCTATGGTTGTGCAGGTGGTTGAGCTGTCCGAGAGGGCGACTCTGGACAAGGCCATGGTAGAGCTATGGGGTCTGGAGGACTACATTTGGGGGAGGGGCCTCCGCAGGAACTGAGGAAGTAATCGGACCGCCAGGAACAACACACACACACACAGAGACACACGCGTTACCGTGACTACATATACACAGTCCTGCGTTACAGTGACTACATATACACAGCCCTGCGTTACAGTGACTACATATACACAGCCCTGCGTTACAGTGACTACATATACACAGCCCTGCATTACCGTGACTACATTTACACAGCCCTGCGATACCGGTAACCCAAAAACACAAATATGGTCATAAATGCATTTAACGGTCATTCTGATTTTAATGCCCGCTATAGGAGCACCCTACTACGGCCCTCTTTCACTCAGGGCCGTCCTGGGTGCTTTATGGACTGTTTGACAAGTGCTGGAGGAGGAAATAGAGCCGTGCACCTGGTGATTGAAACCGTGCATCTGGTAACCCAAAAACACAAATATGGTCATAAATGCATTTAACGGTCATTCTGATTTTAATGCCCGCTATAGGAGCACCCTACTACGGCCCTCTTTCACTCAGGGCCGTCCTGGGTGCTTTATGGACTGTTTGACAAGTGCTGGAGGAGGAAATAGAGCCGTGCACCTGGTGATTGAAACCGTGCACCTGGTGATTGAAAACGTGCATCTGGTAACCAAAAATTCAAATATGGTCCTAAATGCATTTAAGGGTCATTCTGATATTAATGCCCGCTATGGAACACCCTACTACGGCCCTCTCTCTGTCGGGGGCGACCTGAGTGCATTATGGACACTTTGAAATTTCACGATGGATACTGATTGCTATACAAGCGGTAACCCAAAAACACAAATATGGTCATAAATGCATTTAACGGTCATTCTGATTTAATGCCCGCTATAGGAGCACCCTACTACGGCCCTCTTTCACTCAGGGCCGTCCTGGGTGCTTTATGGACTGTTTGACAAGTGCTGGAGGAGGAAATAGAGCCGTGCACCTGGTGATTGAAACCGTGCATCTGGTAACCCAAAAACACAAATATGGTCATAAATGCATTTAACGGTCATTCTGATTTTAATGCCCGCTATAGGAGCACCCTACTACGGCCCTCTTTCACTCAGGGCCGTCCTGGGTGCTTTATGGACTGTTTGACAAGTGCTGGAGGAGGAAATAGAGCCGTGCACCTGGTGATTGAAACCGTGCATCTGGTAACCCAAAAACACAAATATGGTCATAAATGCATTTAACGGTCATTCTGATTTTAATGCCCGCTATAGGAGCACCCTACTACGGCCCTCTTTCACTCAGGGCCGTCCTGGGTGCTTTATGGACTGTTTGACAAGTGCTGGAGGAGGAAATAGAGCCGTGCACCTGGTGATTGAAACCGTGCACCTGGTGATTGAAAACGTGCATCTGGTAACCCAAAATTCAAATATGGTCCTAAATGCATTTAAGGGTCATTCTGATATTAATGCCCGCTATGGAAACACCCTACTACGGCCCTCTCTCTGTCGGGGGCGACCTGAGTGCATTATGGACACTTTGAAATTTCACGATGGATACTGATTGCTATACAAGCGGTAACCAAAAACACAAATATGGTCATAAATGCATTTAACGGTCATTCTGATTTTAATGCCCGCTATAGGAGCACCCTACTACGGCCCTCTTTCACTCAGGGCCGTCCTGGGTGCTTTATGGACTGTTTGACAAGTGCTGGAGGAGGAAATAGAGCCGTGCACCTGGTGATTGAAACCGTGCATCTGGTAACCCAAAAACACAAATATGGTCATAAATGCATTTAACGGTCATTCTGATTTTAATGCCCGCTATAGGAGCACCCTACTACGGCCCTCTTTCACTCAGGGCCGTCCTGGGTGCTTTATGGACTGTTTGACAAGTGCTGGAGGAGGAAATAGAGCCGTGCACCTGGTGATTGAAACCGTGCACCTGGTGATTGAAAACGTGCATCTGGTAACCCAAAAATTCAAATATGGTCCTAAATGCATTTAAGGGTCATTCTGATATTAATGCCCGCTATGGAAACACCCTACTACGGCCCTCTCTCTGTCGGGGGCGACCTGAGTGCATTATGGACACTTTGAAATTTCACGATGGATACTGATTGCTATACAAGCGGTAACCCAAAAACACAAATATGGTCATAAATGCATTTAACGGTCATTCTGATTTAATGCCCGCTATAGGAGCACCCTACTACGGCCCTCTTTCACTCAGGGCCGTCCTGGGTGCTTTATGGACTGTTTGACAAGTGCTGAGGAGGAAATAGAGCCGTGCACCTGGTGATTGAAACCGTGCATCTGGTAACCCAAAAACACAAATATGGTCATAAATGCATTTAACGGTCATTCTGATTTTAATGCCCGCTATAGGAGCACCCTACTACGGCCCTCTTTCACTCAGGGCCGTCCTGGGTGCTTTATGGACTGTTTGACAAGTGCTGGAGGAGGAAATAGAGCCGTGCACCTGGTGATTGAAACCGTGCATCTGGTAACCCAAAAACACAAATATGGTCATAAATGCATTTAACGGTCATTCTGATTTTAATGCCCGCTATAGGAGCACCCTACTACGGCCCTCTTTCACTCAGGGCCGTCCTGGGTGCTTTATGGACTGTTTGACAAGTGCTGGAGGAGAAATAGAGCCGTGCACCTGGTGATTGAAACCGTGCACCTGGTGATTGAAAACGTGCATCTGGTAACCCAAAAATTCAAATATGGTCCTAAATGCATTTAAGGGTCATTCTGATATTAATGCCCGCTATGGAAACACCCTACTACGGCCCTCTCTCTGTCGGGGCGACCTGAGTGCATTATGGACACTTTGAAATTTCACGATGGATACTGATTGCTATACAAGCGGTAACCCAAAAACACAAATATGGTCATAAATGCATTTAACGGTCATTCTGATTTTAATGCCCGCTATAGGAGCACCCTACTACGGCCCTCTTTCACTCAGGGCCGTCCTGGGTGCTTTATGGACTGTTTGACAAGTGCTGGAGGAGGAAATAGAGCCGTGCACCTGGTGATTGAAACCGTGCATCTGGTAACCCAAAAACACAAATATGGTCATAAATGCATTTAACGGTCATTCTGATTTTAATGCCCGCTATAGGAGCACCCTACTACGGCCCTCTTTCACTCAGGGCCGTCCTGGGTGCTTTATGGACTGTTTGACAAGTGCTGGAGGAGGAAATAGAGCCGTGCACCTGGTGATTGAAACCGTGCACCTGGTGATTGAAAACGTGCATCTGGTAACCCAAAAATTCAAATATGGTCCTAAATGCATTTAAGGGTCATTCTGATATTAATGCCCGCTATGGAAACACCCTACTACGGCCCTCTCTCTGTCGGGGGCGACCTGAGTGCATTATGGACACTTTGAAATTCACGATGGATACTGATTGCTATACAAGCGGTAACCCAAAAACACAAATATGGTCATAAATGCATTTAACGGTCATTCTGATTTTAATGCCCGCTATAGGAGCACCCTACTACGGCCCTCTTTCACTCAGGGCCGTCCTGGGTGCTTTATGGACTGTTTGACAAGTGCTGGAGGAGGAAATAGAGCCGTGCACCTGGTGATTGAAACCGTGCATCTGGTAACCAAAAACACAAATATGGTCATAAATGCATTTAACGGTCATTCTGATTTTAATGCCCGCTATAGGAGCACCCTACTACGGCCCTCTTTCACTCAGGGCCGTCCTGGGTGCTTTATGGACTGTTTGACAAGTGCTGGAGGAGGAAATAGAGCCGTGCACCTGGTGATTGAAACCGTGCATCTGGTAACCCAAAAACACAAATATGGTCATAAATGCATTTAACGGTCATTCTGATTTTAATGCCCGCTATAGGAGCACCCTACTACGGCCCTCTTTCACTCAGGGCCGTCCTGGGTGCTTTATGGACTGTTTGACAAGTGCTGGAGGAGGAAATAGAGCCGTGCACCTGGTGATTGAAACCGTGCACCTGGTGATTGAAAACGTGCATCTGGTAACCCAAAATTCAAATATGGTCCTAAATGCATTTAAGGGTCATTCTGATATTAATGCCCGCTATGGAAACACCCTACTACGGCCCCTCTCTGTCGGGGGCGACCTGAGTGCATTATGGACACTTTGAAATTTCACGATGGATACTGATTGCTATACAAGCGGTAACCCAAAAACACAAATATGGTCATAAATGCATTTAACGGTCATTCTGATTTTAATGCCCGCTATAGGAGCACCCTACTACGGCCCTCTTTCACTCAGGGCCGTCCTGGGTGCTTTATGGACTGTTTGACAAGTGCTGGAGGAGGAAATAGAGCCGTGCACCTGGTGATTGAAACCGTGCATCTGGTAACCCAAAAACACAATATGGTCATAAATGCATTTAACGGTCATTCTGATTTTAATGCCCGCTATAGGAGCACCCTACTACGGCCCTCTTTCACTCAGGGCCGTCCTGGGTGCTTTATGGACTGTTGACCTCGACAGCACATCTACTAAACACAATGTCTCCTGTTCTCTCCCATGTCCAGTACCACGGCTGTGTCCTGCTCAAATCCTGGACTTTTATCGGGAAGTTCTCCAGAGACAAGACAGAAATTATCCTGACCTCGTGGGCCTGCTGGATGAAGTGGAGGAATGCGTTCACCCAGTAAGTGTCTCAAACATTATAACTGCCTCCACAAATGGCACCCTATTCCCTACATGGTGCACTACTTTTGACCAGGGTCCATAGGGCTCTGGTTAAAAGTAGTGCACTATATATGAAATAGGGTGCCATTTTTTGGGGGGACACTTCCTATGTGAATTGCATGAACCCATCTCTCTGTGACGGTAGAGACTCAAACACAGACAGGATTCCTGTGGCCCCTTTTTTGTGTTTCAGTGATTATGTTACACTGCTCTGTAACCCAGTGATTATGTTACACTGCTCTGTAACCCAGTGATTATGTTACACTGCTCTGTAACCCAGTGATTATGTTACACTGCTCTGTAACCCAGTGATTATGTTACACTGCTCTGTAACCCAGTGATTATGTTACACTGCTCTGTAACCCAGTGATTATGTTACACTGCTCTGTAACCCAGTGATTATGTTACACTGCTCTGTAACCCAGTGATTATGTTACACTGCTCTGTAACCCAGTGATTATGTTACACTGCTCTGTAACCCAGCTAGTGTCTGTTTAGAAGACTCTCACACTAAATCTGTCAAAGCAATTTATGACAACATCTGACAAAGTACAAGTTTAAACATTTTTATTTTTATAGATACGATTGTTTGATTGGCTGATTGTTTGATTGGCTGATTGTTTGATTGGCTGATTGTTTGATTGGCTGATTGTTTGATTGCAGGTAAAGATCTGTGAAAAGCTAAACCAGGAAGCTGCTGGGAAGCCAGTGAATGAGGTAAACACAGGACGGCGCTGACAGTCAAACACAAAAGCACATTAAAGCGTGCTTTCAACCACACGGGGACACGTCAGCATGAGGTAATGAACGACAACCTAATATATCTTTTTAAAACGGATTGTGTTTTATTTCCCCAGTCTAAGATAGAGGAAGATGTGGAGCTGCTGTCGAAGGATGCAGCCATACTGCAGCTGCAGAGACTGAAGGCAGCCAGTAAAAAGGGTGTGGTTCCACGTTACCCTCTTCATCACCAGTGATCACACATCAATAACACTCGAGATGGGCTACAGAGAACATCACTGTGTGTTACAGCTACACACTGTGCAAGCATGTGTCATGGACTGGCCTTAATAGCTTGTTTCTAGGTTCCTCAGTCAATCCATTTTTATTTTAGAAGTACTGTTGTCACAAAGAGCTCTATAGTTACCCAGCCTAAACCTAAAGGTCTCTATAGTTACCCGGCCTATACCCAAAGGTCTCTATAGTTACCCAGCCTAAACCCAAAGGTCTCTATAGTTACCCAGCCTAAACCCAAAGGTCTCTATAGTTACCCAGCCTAAACCCAAAGGTCTCTATAGTTACCCAGCCTAAACCCAAAGGTCTCTATAGTTACCCAGCCTAAACACAAAGGTCTCTGTAGTTACCCAGCCTAACGGTATCTATAGTTACCCAGCCTAACGGTCCTCTGTAGTTACCCAGCCTAACGGTCTCTATAGTTACCCAGCCTAACGGTCCTCTATAGTTACCCAGCTTAACGGTCTCTATAGTTACCCAGCCTAAACCTAAAGAGCAAGCGAGCAGAAGCACAGACAGGTTCCTCCAGCTAACACCATCTCTCTGTCCCTCTATGGTTGTGCAGGTGGTTGAGCTGTCCGAGAGGGCGACTCTGGACAAGGCCATGGTAGAGCTATGGGGGTCTGGAGGACTACATTTGGGGGAGGGGCCTCCGCAGGAACTGAGGAAGTAATCGGACCGCCAGGGAACAACACACACACACACAGAGACACACGCGTTACCGTGACTACATATACACAGTCCTGCGTTACAGTGACTACATATACACAGCCCTGCGTTACAGTGACTACATATACACAGCCCTGCGTTACAGTGACTACATATACACAGCCCTGCATTACCGTGACTACATTTACACAGCCCTGCGATAACCGTGACTACATTTACCGTCTTGATGTCACATTACTGGTTTTACCCTCGTGAGCTGTCTTTGCTTGTATCCATATTCCCTTAGACAGTTCTGACACGTCCCCTGTTGTTTGTCCATTTCTTCATCTACTTTGGATAACTGTCAACAATTTGATTGACTTGGAATTTTGAACTTGTCAATATTCAGTTGGGGAGAATATTTGCGTCTACTGTTGCTGCTAGTACTGCATGTTCTGTTACTACTTGTACTATATGCTATGTTGCTGCTAGTACTACATGTTCTGGTTACTACTTGTACTATATGCTATGTTGCTACTAGTACTACATGTTCTGTTACTACTAGTACTATATGTTATGTTGCTACTAGTACTGCATGTTCTGTTACTGCTAGTACTACATGTTCTGTTACTGCTAGTACTACATGTTCTGGTACGGATAGTACTACATGTTCTGGTACTGCTAGTACTATATGTTCTGTTACATGTTATTACTGCTAGTACTACATGTTCTGGTACTGCTAGTACTACATGTTCTGGTACTGCTAGTACTATATGTTCTGTTACTACTAGTACTATATGTTCTCTTTCTGCTAGTACTATATGTTCTGTTACATGTTATTACTGCTAGTACTACATGTTCTGTTGACTGCTAGTACTACATGTTCTGTTACTGCTAGTACTATATGTTCTCTTTTCTGCTAGTACTATATGTTCTGTTACTGCTAGTACTACATGTTATGTTGCTACTAGTACTATATGTTCTCTTTCTGCTAGTACTATATGTTCTGTTACATGTTATTACTGCTAGTACTACATGTTCTGGTTACTGCTAGTACTACATGTTCTGGTACTGCTAGTACTATATGTTCTGGTACTGCTAGTACTACATGTTCTGGTACGCTAGTACTACATGTTCTGTTAACTGCTAGTACCTACATGTTCTGTTACTGCTAGTACTACATGTTCTGTTACTGCTAGTACTACATGTTCTGTTACTGCTAGTACTACATGTTCTGTTACTGCTAGTACTACATGTTCTGTTACTGCTAGTACTACATGTTCTGGTACTGCTAGTACTACATGTTATATTACTGCTAGTACTACATGTTCTGGTACTGCTAGTACTAACATGTTCTGGTACTGCTAGTACTACATGTTCTGTTACTGCTAGTACTACATGTTCTGGTACTGCTAGTACTACATGTTATATTACTGCTAATACTACATGTTCTGGTACTGCTAGTACTACATGTTCTGGTACTGCTAGTACTACATGTTCTGGTACTGCTAGTACTACATGTTCTGTTACTGCTAGTACTACATGTTCTGGTACTGCTAGTACTACATGTTATATTACTGCTAATACTACATGTTCTGGTACTGCTAGTACTACATGTTCTTGTGTACTGTGTATATATTCCATTTGCTTCTCTGGAGTGTTGCTCTCCTACAGGACTATATTACTTTATTTGAAGTAAAGCCATAGGAAAACATGTGTTTTCTCCAGATTGTCTGTACTTTCAGTGAAAGGTCTAATCTGTGACAGTGAATGCAGCCATTCAACTATAGATTTATCACGCCAGCATATCAATGGATGTTTTTCATGCTTTTTTTTAAATGAAAACCCTGTCTGTAAAAAAACACACTGAGGCCAATGAATGTATTACGTCTGTATTTAAACCTGTGTATCAATAAAAAGAGAAGCCTGCAACACCTGACTCAGTACGGCTCAGTATCCTACAACCTAGTGGAAAACCCTTCTCCTGTGGACCTGTGTGTAGAGAGGGAGAGACCGGGAAGAGAGGGAGAGAGAGGGAGAGACCGGGAAGAGAGGGAGAGACCGGGAAGAGAGGAAGAGACCGGGAAGAGAGGGAGAGACCGGGAAGAGAGGGAGAGACTGGGAAGAGAGACTGGGAAGAGAGGGAGAGACTGGAAGAGAGGGAGAGACCGGGAAGAGAGGGAGAGACCGGGAAGAGAGGGAGAGACCAGGGAGAGACCGGGAAGAGAGGGAGAGACCGGGAAGAGAGGGAGAGACCGGGAAGAGAGGGGAGAGACCGGGAAGAGAGGGAGAGACTGGGAAGAGAGGGAGAGACTGGGAAGAGAGGGAGAGACCAGGAGAGACCGGGAAGAGAGGGAGAGACCGGGAAGAGAGGGAGAGACCGGGAAGAGAGGGAGAGACCGGGAAGAGAGGGAGAGACCGGGAAGAGAGGGAGAGACCGGGAAGAGAGGGAGAGACCGGGAAAGAGAGGGAGAGACCGGGAAAGAGGGGGAGAGACCGGGAAGAGAGGGAGAGACCGGGAAAGAGGGGGAGAGACCGGGAAGAGAGGGAGAGACCGGGAAGAGAGGGAGAGACCGGGAAGAGAGGGAGAGACCGGGAAGAGAGGGAGAGACCGGGAGAGACCGGGAAAGAGAGGGAGAGACCGGGAAGAGAGGGAGAGACCGGGAAAGAGGGGGAGAGACCGGGAAGAGAGGGAGAGACCGGGAAGAGAGGGAGAGACCGGGAAGAGAGGGAGAGACCGGGAAGAGAGGGAGAGACCGGGAAGAGAGGGAGAGACCAGGGAGAGACCGGGAAGAGAGGGAGAGACTGGGAAGAGAGGGAGAGACCGGGAAGAGAGGGAGAGACCGGGAAAGAGGGAGAGACCGGGAAGAGAGGGAGAGACCGGGAAAGAGGGAGAGACCGGGAAGAGAGGAAGAGACCGGGAAGAGAGGGAGAGACTGGGAAAGAGAGGGAGAGACCGGGAAGAGAGGGAGAGACCGGGAAGAGAGGGAGAGACTGGGAAGAGAGGGAGAGACCGGGAAGAGAGGGAGAGACCGGGAAGAGAGGGAGAGACCGGGAAGAGAGGGAGAGACCGGGAAGAGAGGGAGAGACTGGGAAAGAGGGGAGAGACCGGGAAGAGAGGGAGAGACCGGGAAGAGAGGGAGAGACCGGGAAGAGAGGAGAGACGGGAAGAGAGGGAGAGACTGGGAAGAGAGGGAGAGACCGGGAAGAGAGGGAGAGAGCCGGGAAAGAGAGGGAGAGATCGGGAAAGAGAGGGAGAGACCGGGAAGAGAGGGAGAGACCGGGAAGAGAGGGAAAGACTGGGATGAGAGGGAGAGACCGGGAAAGAGAGGGAGAGACCGGGAAGAGAGGGAGAGACCGGGAAGAGAGGGAGAGACCGGGAGAGAGGAGAGACCGGGAAGAGAGGGAGAGACCGGGAAAGAGAGGGAGAGACCGGGAAAGAGAGGGAGAGACCGGAAAGAGAGGGAGAGACCGGGAAGAGAGGGAGAGACCGGGAAGAGAGGGAGAGAACCGGGAAGAGAGGGAGAGACCGGGAAGAGAGGGAGAGACCGGGAAGAGAGGGAGAGACCGGGAAAGAGGGGGAGAGACCGGGAAGAGAGGGAGAGACCGGGAAGAGAGGGAGAGACCGGGAAAGAGGGGGAGAGACCGGGAAGAGAGGGAGAGACCGGGAAGAGAGGGAGAGACTGGGAAGAGAGGGAGAGACCGGGAAGAGAGGGAGAGACCGGGAAAGAGGGGGAGAGACCGGGAAGAGAGGGAGAGACCGGGAAGAGAGGGAGAGACTGGGAAGAGAGGGAGAGACCGGAAAAGACAGGGGGTATCCCAGTTTGTACTCAAGATATTCTATAAATCAGTTCGTATGTGAAGTCCTATGGTTGTATGTGAAATTCTATGGTTGTATGTGAAATTCTATGGTTGTATGTGAAATTCTATGGTTGTATGTGAAGTCCTATGGTTGTATGTGAAGTCCTATGGTTGTATGTGAAATTCTATGGTTGTATGTGAAATTCTATGGTTGTATGTGAAATTCTATGGTTGTATGTGAAATTCTATGGTTGTATGTGAAATTCTATGGTTGTATGTGAAGTCCTATGGTTGTATGTGAAGTCTTATGGTTGTATGTGAAATTCTATGGTTGTATGTGAAATTCTATGGTTGTATGTGAAATTCTATGGTTGTATGTGAAATTCTATGGTTGTATGTGAAGTCCTATGGTTGTATGTGAAGTCCTATGGTTGTATGTGAAATTCTATGGTTGTATGTGAAATTCTATGGTTGTATGTGAAATTCTATGGTTGTATGTGAAATTCTATGGTTGTATGTGAAATTCTACCAAAGGAGTAGAACCTGGTATCTACACTGGAACCAATCTACTATTCTAAACAGGATGAAACTATGTAAGAACTAGGACTGGTAATCAAGGACAATGATTCCAAAGAGGATTTAATCTCTCGAAGATTCCAATTCCGGGCAGAGGCCTGATGGGAGTTC
This sequence comes from Oncorhynchus kisutch, assembly GCF_002021735.2. Lineage (NCBI taxonomy): Eukaryota > Metazoa > Chordata > Actinopteri > Salmoniformes > Salmonidae > Oncorhynchus > Oncorhynchus kisutch. The sequence continues at coordinate 191,311 of NW_022265994.1, read as the reverse complement.
CAGAGTGGAGTTTCCCTGTTCCCTCCCTCCTTTGTCATTTCTATTCAAAGGTTGCACCTTCGTGTCATGCCACTGTTATCAAATCAAATCAAATCAAATGTTATTTGTCACATACACATGGTTAGCAGATGTTAATGCGAGTGTAGCGAAATGCTTGTGCTTCTAGTTCCGACAATGCGGTAATAACCAACAAGTAATCTAGCTAACAATTCCAAAACTACTACCTTATAGACACAAGTGTAAGGGGATAAAGAATATGTACATAAAGATATATGAGTGAGTGATGGTACAGAGCGGCATAGGTACAGTAGATGGTATTGAGTGCAGTATATACATATGAGATGAGTATGTAAACCAAGTGGCATAGTTAAAGTGGCTAGTGATACATGTATTACATAAGGATGCAGTAGATGATATAGAGTACAGTATATACATATACATATGAGATGAATAATGTAGGGTATGTAAACATTATATTAGGTAGCATTGTTTAAAGTGGCTAGTGATATATTTTACATAATTTCCCATCAATTCCCATTATTAAAGTGGCTGGAGTTGAGTCAATGTGTTGGCAGCAGCCACTCAATGTTAGTGGTGGCTGTTTAACAGTCTGATGGCCTTGAGATAGAAGCTGTTTTTCAGTCTCTCGGTCCCAGCTTTGATGCACCTGTACTGACCTCGCCTTCTGGATGATAGCGGGGTGAACAGGCAGTGGCTCAGGTGGTTGTTGTCCTTGATGATCTTTATGGCCTTCCTGTGACATCGGGTGGTGTAGGTGTCCTGGAGGGCAGGTAGTTTGCCCCCCGGGGGGTGATGCGTTGTACAGACCTCACAACCCTCTGGAGAGCCTTACGGTTGTGGGCGGAGCAGTTGCCGTACCAGGCGGTGATACAGCCTGACAGGATGCTCTCGATTGTGCATCTGTAGAAGTTTGTGAGTGCTTTTGGTGACAAGCCGAATTTCTTCAGCCTCCTGAGGTTGAAGAGGCGCTGCTGCGCCCTCTTCACGATGCTGTCTGTGTGAGTGGACCAATTCAGTTTGTCTGTGATGTGTACGCCGAGGAACTTAAAACTTACTACCCTCTCCACTACTGTTCCATCAATGTTGATAGGGGGGTGTTCCCTCTGCTGTTTCCTGAAGTCCACAATCATCTCCTTAGTTTTGTTGATGCTGAGTGTGAGGTTATTTTCCTGACACCACACTCCGAGGGCCCTCACCTCCTCCCTGTAGGCCGTCTCGTCGTTGTTGGTAATCAAGCCTACCACTGTTGTGTCGTACGCAAACTTGATGATTGAGTTGGAGGCGTGCGTGGCCACGCAGTCGTGGGTGAACAGGGAGTACAGGAGAGGGCTCAGAACGCACCCTTGTGGGGCCCCAGTTTTGAGGATCAGCGGGGTGGAAATGTTGTTGCCTACCCTCACCACCTGGGGGCGGCCCGTCAGGAAGGCCAGTACCCAGTTGCACAGGGCGGGGTCGAGACCCAGGGTCTCGAGCTTGATGACGAGCTTGGAGGGCACTATGGTGTTAAATGCCGAGCTGTAGTCGATGAACAGCATTCTCACATAGGTATTCCTCTTGTCCAGATGGGTTAGGGCAGTGTGCAGTGTGGTTGAGATTGCATCGTCTGTGGACCTATTTATGACAGTTATAGTGCGATAGTGGTGGCCTAAAAGTTGTAACAAGCCCAGTCATTCATTGGGGAAGTTGTCAAAATATTAATAGACTATAGGCTGCGGACTGGTTCAATATCAACATTGACTCGGGCAGTGGATTGTACTGTACAGTGAGTCTGCCATCTACAGTACAGAGCAGGAGAATCATTCACAGCCAGGCAACAGAGTTAGAGCTCAAAAAAAGACTGCAAATGAGGACATGAAAAGGGTCTGTTTAGTTTGTCCTTGTGTGTGTGTGTGTGTGTGTGTGTGTGTGTGTGTGTGTGTGTGCGTGCGTGTGTGTGTGTGTGTGTGTGTGTGTGTGTGTGTGTGTGTGTGTGTGTGTGTGTGTGTGTGTGTGTGTGTGTGTGTGTGTGTGTGTGTGTGTGTTGCAGGCTTCACGTTGGTGCTGCGATGGCTATTGTTAACACCTTCCTGTTGTTAATGACAACTTCCTGTTGTTAATGATAAACATCCAGTATGGAACGTGGCAGAATTGTGAAAAGTGATGGCTCATGTGGAATTTCTAAATGTCCAGGCCAGTCCCCTTCTGGCTGTAGCACACGGAGATTAGAAACCTAGAGAGGAACCAGGCTCTGAGGGGTGGCCAGTCCTCTTCTGTACCAGGTAGAGATTAGAAACCTAGAGAGAGGAACCAGGCTCTGAGGGGTGGCCTGTCCTCGTCTGGCTGTAGCAGGCGGAGATTAGAAACCTAGAGAGGAACCAGGCTCTGAGGGGTGGCCAGTCCTCTTCTGGCTATACCAGGTGGAGATTATAAACCTAGAGAGGAACCAGGCTCTGAGGGGTGGCCTGTCCTCTTCTGGCTGTACCAGGTGGAGATTATAAACCTAGAGAGGAACCAGGCTCTGAGGGGTGGCCAGTCCCCTTCTGGCTGTACCAGGTGGAGATTAGAAACCTAGACAGGAACCAGGCTCTGAGGGGTGGCCAGTCCTCTTCTGGCTGTACCAGGTGGAGATTATAAACCTAGAGAGGAACCAGGCTCTGAGGGGTGGCCTGTCCTCTTCTGGCAGCAATTAGCAATTAGTGTTAGTTGTTCTCTGCTAGGCAATTAGCAAATAGTGTTAGTTCTTCTCTGCTAGGCAATTAGCAATTAGTGTTAGTTCTTCTCTGCTAGGCAATTAGCAATTAGTGTTAGTTCTTCTCTGCTAGGTAATTAGCAATTAGTGTTGGTTCTTCAGTCTCCCCTGGTTCCTCAGAGGAAGCTGTAAGCGGCGGTCTCATCAGTGGCGGTTTTGTCGCAAAACTAAGACCGTCGCTGAAACAGAGACGGTTCTGCCGACTTGTTCTACGGGGTTATTCAACGAAAGAGAGGAGGGCTTCACGCCACTCTCTCACTTACCAAGTTGTTTATATATGATCTAATATTGTCAGCTATGTGTGTGTTTTCCATACCTGTTCGCACGTCTCCCTGTAGGCTTTACAGATGCTCCCCACCCCTTTGCTGCAACCCTTCTAGTTTAGCGTGACCTGCGAGAACAACCCATGTGCAATTTCGAGTCTCTGGCAGTGTCTGAAACTGCCGATCTGCGGTCAAGAATTGCAGAGTTCATCTCAGCCTATGCTGCCCTTCAGTCCCTAGACTTGTTTGTCCCTGACGGAGACTTGGATCACCCCAGAGAAGACTGCTACTCCAGGTGCTCTTCCTTCATGTGGCTACGTTTTCTCTCATAGTCCGAGAGCATCTTGTCGTCGTGGTGATGGCACAGGGCTACTCATTTCTCCTAAGTGGAGATTTGATATTTTCTCGCTCTGTCACCTGTCCATCTTCTCAGTTGAATTCCATGATGTCACTGTCCCTTGTCCATTCAAGCTTAACATTTATTGTCATCTATCGCCCACCAGGTGCCCTTGGAGAGTTCCTCAATGAACTTAACACCTTGATAAGCTAATTTCCTGACGATGGCTCATCACTCTTCGTACTTGGCGACTTCAACCTCCCGACGTCTGCCTTCGATTCATTTCTTTCTAACTCTCTCTTTCCCCTCCTTGCCCCTTTTGACCTCCCCCCAATCCCATCCAAATCACAAGGCAGGCAATACACTTGACCTCATCTTTACTAGAGGCTGCTTGGCTACTAATCTCACTGCAACCTGATCACTACTTTGTTTCCTTTTCTGTCTCACTTTCCTCCAACCCAAACCACTTGGCCCCTATCCAGATGGTCATGCGCCATCGCAATCTCCTCTCTCCCACTACTCTCTCTTCTTCTATCCTATCATCTCTCCCTTCTGCTAAATTCTTCTCCCTTCTGTCTCCCGATTCTGCCTCTTCGACCCTACTCTCCTCCCTTTCTGTATCCTATGACTCGCACTGTCCCCTTTCCTCTGTGCCGGCTCGGCCTTCCACTCCTGCTCTGTGGCTAAGTGACTCATTGCAAGCTTACAGAACAGGGTTGCGGGCAGCTGAGCAAAAATGGAGGAAAACTAAACTTCTGGAGGACCTATCATCCTTTCCCTCCCTCCCTCCCTCCTCTCTACCTTCTCTTCCTCTGTATCTGCTGTTAAAGCCACTTTCTCCTCCCTCCTTAATCCTCCACCCCCTCCCTCCTCCCTCCTTAATCCTCCACCCCCTCCCTCCTCCCTCTTTAATCCTCCACCCCCTCCCTCCTCCCTCTTTAATCCTCCACCCCCTCCCTCCTCCCTCCTTAATCCTCCACCCCCTCCCTCCTCCCTCTTTAATCCTCCACCCCCTCCCTCCTCCCTCCTTAATCCTCCACCCCCTCCCTCCTCCCTCCTTAATCCTCCACCCCCTCCCTCCTCCCTCTTTAATCCTCCACCCCCTCCCTCCTCCCTCTTTAATCCTCCACCCCCTCCCTCCTCCCTCCTTAATCCTCCACCCCCTCCCTCCTCCCTCTTTAATCCTCCACCCCCTCCCTCCTCCCTCCTTAATCCTCCACCCCCTCCCTCCTCCCTCTTTAATCCTCCACCCCCTCCCTCCTCCCTCTTTAATCCTCCACCCCCTCCCTCCTCCCTCCCTCCCTCCCTCACTCTCGCGACTTTGTCAACCACTTTGAAAAAAAGGTTGACATCGTCCACTACTCATTCACTCAGCCTATTGAGTCCACTGGTCTCACTCACACAAAACTACCCTACGCCTTGACCTCTTTCTCCTCTCTCTCTCCCGAGGACATCCTGCGACTAGTGAGGTCTGGCCGCCCGACAACTTGCCCGCTCGACCCCATCACCCCCTCCCTTCTCCAGACCATCTCTGGATGGAGACCTCCCATTCCTCGCTTCCCTCAACTCATCCCTGACCACTGGCTGCGTCCCCTCTGACTTCAAAATGGCCTGAGTTGCTCCCCTCCTGTATCCCTCCTTTATTATCTTTCCAAAACACTTGAGCGTGAAGCCTTTGATCAACTTTCTCGTTTTCTCTCTCAGAACGATCTTCTTGACCCTAACCAGTCAGGCTTCAAGACGAGTCACTCAACCGAGACTGCTCTTCTGTGTCACGGAGGCTCGTCGCACTGCCAAAGCTGACTCTCTCTCCTCTGTTCTCATCCTCCTAGATCTATATGCTGCCTTCGACACTGTGAACCATCAGATCCTACCTTTCCACCCTCTCAGGGCTGGGCGTCTCAGGCTATGCACACTCTTGGATTGCTTCCTGCCTGGCAGGCCGCTCCTACCACGTGACGTGGAGAGGATCTGTGTCTACCTCACATACTCTCACTACTGGTGTCCCCCAGGGCTCGGTTCTAGATCCTCTCCTTGTCTCTCTATACACCAATTCACTCAGATCCATCATATCCTCACATGGTCTTTCCTATCATTGCTATGCGGATGACACTCAACTACTTTTCTCCTTCCCACCTTCTAACACACAGATGGCGACATGCATCTCTGTGTGCCTGACAGATGTCTTAACTTGGATGTTGGCCCACCACCTCAAGCTCAACCTCGACCAGTAGGAACGGCTCTTTCTCCCGGGGGAAGACATGCCCGCTCAAAGACCTCCATCACGGCTGACAACTCCACACTGTCATCCTCCCAGAGTGCAAAGAACCTTTCGTTCTCTCTTTCGTTCTCTGCAAACATCAAAGCAGTGACCCACACCTGCAGGTTCATGCTCTACAACATCAGCAGAGTACGACCCTACCTCACACAGGAAGTACGACCCTACCTCAGACAGGAAGTGGCTCAGGTCCCAATCCAGAAACTTGTCCTCTCTCGTCTGGACTACTGCAACTCGCTTTGCCTGGGCTCCCCGCTTGTGCCATCAAACCCCTGTAACTTATCCAGAACGCAGCAGCCCGCCTGGTTTTCAACCCTTCCCGAGTTATCTCATGTCACCCCGCTCCTCCGCACACTCCACTGGCGTCCAGTCTAAGCTCGCATCCACTACAAGACCGTAGGTGCTTACCTATGGAGCAGCAAGAGGAACTGCCCCTCCCTACTTTCAGACTATGCTCAAACTCTACACCCCAACCTGAGCACTACGTTCTGCCACCTCTGGTCTCTTGGCCCTCCCACCCCTAAGGGAGGGCAGCTCCCTATCAGCCCAGTCCAAGCTCTTCTCTGACCTGTCACCCCTACGGGAGGGCAGCTTCCTCTCAGCCCAGTCCAAGCTCTTCTCTGTCCTGTCACCCCAATGGTGGAACCAGCTTCCCCCTGAAGCTAGGACAGCAGAGTCCCTACCCATCTTCTGAAAACAGTATCTTAAATCATCCTCCTCCTGACATCGACCCCCCCCCCTCACACCCCCCTTCTAGCTCTGACTACTGACAGCTACGTTATTGAGGAAAAAAATGTACTTTCTATTACTCTGTGGTTGTCCCACCTAGCTATCTTAAGATGTATGCACTAACTGTAAGTAGTGGTAATGTATCAATAGTCTGGATCAATGAACTCCTCAACAGTCATTGAGTCTGGCACGCGAGACTACAGGGGCTCTGTGGTAATGTATCAATACTCTGGATCGATGAACTCCTCAACAGTCATTGAGTCTGGCACGCGAGACTACAGGGGCCCTGTGGTAATGTATCAGTACTCTGGATCGATGAACTCCTCAACAGTCATGGAGTCTGGCACGCGAGACTACAGGGGCCCTGTGGTAATGTATCAGTACTCTGGATCGATGAACTCCTCAACAGTCATGGAGTCTGGCACGCGAGACTACAGGGGCTCTGTGGTAATGTATCAATACTATGGATCGATGAACTCCTCAACAGTCATTGAGTCTGGCACGCGAGACTACAGGGGCTCTGTGGTAATGTATCAATACTCTGGATCGATGAACTCCTCAACAGTCATTGAGTCTGGCACGCGAGACTACAGGGGCTCTGTGGTAATGTATCAATACTCTGGATCGATGAACTCCTCAACAGTCATTGAGTCTGGCACGCGAGACTACAGGGGCTCTGTGGTAATGTATCAATACTCTGGATCGATGAACTCCTCAACAGTCATGGAGTCTGGCACGCGAGGCTACAGGGGCTATGTGGTAATGTATCAATACTCTGGATCGATGAACTCCTCAACAGTCATTGAGTCTGGCACGCGAGACTACAGGGGCTCTGTGGTAATGTATCAATACTATGGATCGATGAACTCCTCAACAGTCATTGAGTCTGGCACGCGAGACTACAGGGGCTCTGTGGTAATGTATCAATACTCTGGATCGATGAACTCCTCAACAGTCATGGAGTCTGGCACGCGAGACTACAGGGGCTCTGTGGTAATGTATCAATACTCTGGATCGATGAACTCCTCAACAGTCATTGAGTCTGGCACGCGAGACTACAGGGGCTCTGTGGTAATGTATCAATACTCTGGATCGATGAACTCCTCAACAGTCATTGAGTCTGGCACGCGAGACTACAGGGGCTCTGTGGTAATGTATCAATACTCTGGATCGATGAACTCCTCAACAGTCATTGAGTCTGGCACGCGAGACTACAGGGGCTCTGTGGTAATGTATCAATACTCTGGATCGATGAACTCCTCAACAGTCATTGAGTCTGGCACGCGAGACTACAGGGGCTCTGTGGTAATGTATCAATACTCTGGATCGATGAACTCCTCAACAGTCATTGAGTCTGGCACGCGAGACTACAGGGGCTCTGTGGTAATCTATCAATACTCTGGATCGATGAACTCCTCAACAGTCATTGAGTCTGGCACGCGAGACTACAGGGGCTCTGTGGTAATGTATCAATACTCTGGATCGATGAACTCCTCAACAGTCATGGAGTCTGGCACGTGAGACTACAGGGGCTCTGTGGTAATGTATCAATACTCTGGATCGATGAACTCCTCAACAGTCATGGAGTCTGGCACGCGAGACTACAGGGGCTCTGTGGTAATGTATCAATACTCTGGATCGATGAACTCCTCAACAGTCATGGAGTCTGGCACGCGAGACTACAGGGGCTCTGTGGTAATGTATCAATACTCTGGATCGATGAACTCCTCAACAGTCATTGAGTCTGGCACGCGAGACTACAGGGGCTCTGTGGTAATGTATCAATACTCTGGATCAATGAACTCCTCAACAGTCATGGAGTCTGGCACGCGAGACTACAGGGGCTCTGTGGTAATCTATCAATACTCTGGATCGATGAACTCCTCAACAGTCATGGAGTCTGGCACGCGAGACTACAGGGGCTCTGTGGTAATGTTTCAGTACTCTGGATCGATGAACTCCTCAACAGTCATGGAGTCTGCCATGCGAGACTACAGGGGCTCTGTGGTAATGTATCAATACTCTGGATCAATGAACTCCTCAACAGTCATGGAGTCTGGCACGCGAGACTACAGGGGCTCTGTGGTAATGTATCAATACTCTGGATCGATGAACTCCTCAACAGTCATGGAGTCTGGCACGCGAGACTACAGGGGCTCTGTGGTAATGTATCAATACTCTGGATCGATGAACTCCTCAACAGTCATGGAGTCTGCCATGCGAGACTACAGGGGCTCTGCCCTGCATTGTGGTAATGTCTTAATGCTCTGGATCGATGAACTCCTCAACAGTCATGGAGTCTGGCACGCGAGACTACAGGGGCTCTGCCCTGCATTGTGGTAATGTCTCAATGCTATGGCCATTGCCCTATAAAGGAAATACAGCATTATACTGGGTGAATGACAGATGCTTTGAGTCTTTTTCAGAAGGATGTAAACAGGTACAGCCTAGCCAGTGGGCAAAACTGGTTGATAAGATGTCCTTTTTTAACCCGTTTTGTTCTCTGCTTAGGGTTCCACCTGATCCAAAGGATACGTGTAAAGTCATGAGCTTTAAAATGCCTCTCTTATCAATACCCATGTTTACTTGACAATACATGTAACTCTAACCCTTTAATCCTAGCCTGACAACACCTTAGTTACTGTGTTGTGGAAGGAGTTGGTTGGTTTTACAAGGTGGCTTCATAGCTCAGAAAAACCCTTCCTCTCTTCTCGTCACTTCTGATAAGTGTCTATCTGTCAGGGCTTACGATAAGAGTCACCCGGGCCGCCAGACCACAGGCTCAGCTGTATAGAGACCGCAGTCAACTCGGGTGGTGTTTCTTAGTAAGCAACCCAACCCAGGGCTGCTAGGATGTAGCACAAAAAGGGTCTTCACAGCACAAACCACCTGTGTGTTTTTACCTTGTACCATTCAGGGCCCCGAAGGTACACTAAATGGACCGTGTCTATTTAAAATGAAACCAAGAATGAATGAATGCAGAACCTACTATGTCCTATGTCTTATGTCCTGTGTGTCTTATGTCCTGTATGTCTTATGTCCTGTATGTCTTATGTCCTGTGTGTCTTATGTCCTGTATGTCTTATGTCCTGTGTGTCTTATGTCCTGTATGTCTTATGTCCTGTATGTCTTATGTCCTGTATGTCTTATGTCCTGTATGTCTTATGTCCTGTGTGTCTTATGTCCTGTATGTCTCATGTCCTGTATGTCTCATGTCCTGTATGTTTTATGTCCTGTATGTCTTATGTCCTGTATGTCTTATGTCCTGTATGTCTTATGTCCTGTATGTCTTATGTCCTGTATGTCTTATGTCCTGTGTGTCTGCATTGACACTCAGTATTTACGCTGTATTAGACCTGGTACGGCAGTTATGGAGACATGCCACCAACAGCATAGCAACAGAACTCTGCTGTTCTAAGAATGGAAAACCGTTGCTTGTCTTTCAGTGACACTTCTATAGAATTCTACTGTTCTAAGAATGGAAAACCGTTGCTTGTCTTTCAGTGACACTTCTATAGAATTCTATTGTTCTAAGAATGGAAAACCGTTGCTTGTCTTTCAGTGACACTTCTATAGAATTCTATTGTTCTAAGAATGGAAAACTGTTGCTTGTCTTTCAGTGACACTTCTATAGAATTCTACTGTTCTAAGAATGGAAAACCGTTGCTTGTCTTTCAGTGACACTTCTATAGAATTCTATTGTTCTAAAAATAGAAAACTGCTGCTTGTCTTTCAGTGACACTTCTACATCTCTCTCTCTCTCTCTCTCTCTCTCTCTCTCCTTGCAGACTGAAAGTGGTGGGCGAGCAAGTATCTCAGCAGTTTCAGTCTCACTTAGTCCACATTAAATGCACTCTGCTACAACCAAGGCATGGTAGTGAGTGCAGGACTCAGTGTATATGTTCCTCATCATGAAGTTAGGTCCCATACGTTCACAATACCGCACGGTAACAGATCGTATCTACTTTATACAACAGACGTTCACAATACCGCATAGTAACAGATCTTATCTACTTTATTCAACAGACGTTCACAATACCGCACGGTAACAGATCTTATCTACTTATCTAAGAGAGATTCAAATCCAAACAAAACTCCGGAGAGACGATAAGCAGACCAAAAATCTAACTTTCACATCCCCTTTCTTCACAGCATGTGTAACTGTGTTGAGATTACAGTAGGATAGTCTGTGGTGAGCCACAGACGTTTAGTCCAATAGAAACTAACAGCAAATGATGTTGTTGGTTGCTTTTCTGTAATGTTTCACAGCGGTGAGTGGTTCTTCCTGCTTCGAGATGTTCTCATGTGATTTAACTCACGGCATCATCCCTTCAGGTGGACTGTTAAGATCCTTTAAACAAAAGTTTATTCGCTTTAGTGCATGATAATGGGGTGGCAGGTAGCCTAGTGGTTAGAGGGTTGGGCCAGTACCTGAAAGGTTGCTGGATCGGCTCCCAGAGCTGTCTAGGTAAAAAATATGTTGTTCTACCCCTGAACAAAGCAGTTAACCCACTGTTCCCTGGTAGGCCGTCATTGTAAAAAATAATTTGTTTCTTAACTGACTTGCCTAGTTAAATACAGGTAACATAAAATACAAATATTTGATTGAATGAATTAATCAATGGACAATGGACAATATGGACAATATGGACAATATGGACAATATGGACAATATGGACAATATGGACAATATGGACAATATGGACAATGGACAATATGGACAATATCTATTGACATGCAGTACAGCACGATACATCCCAGAGTGGCACAGCGGTCTAAGGCACTGCATCGCAGTGCAAAGAGATGTCACTATAGACACCCTGGTTCAATTCCAGGCTGTATCACAACCCGGCTGTGATTGGGAGTCCCATATGGCGGCGCACAATTGGTCCAGCGTCGTCCGGGGTTGGCCCGGTGTAGGCCGTCATTGTAAATAAAATGTTTTTATACAAATAAATAAACATCAACACAGTCTCATTAGAATATGTCAAAATAGGGACAATTAACCATTGTAGTCATACTGCACGTCGCCCATGTTGACAAATCAGTTATGTATAATTTATGATGGCAGATGCTTGGTTTCTATACACGTCTACCTAACATTAACCTTTACCCTTCCCCCTCTCTCCTCATCTACATAACCGGGGAGACGGTTGCACCCTCTGCGGTGTTTCCCGCGAGAGTTTTACCCATGTGTCACTTCCTTTGCATTGTCAGCAAAGAGTGTGTGGGAGAGTAACACTCTTCTCACAGAACAGCTAACAGTGTTACATGTAAACTAAGTCTAAATTACAGATTGATAGGTCAACTTCGAGAGGTCAATTAAATCGATTGTAATGATCTCATTATTTGTATTTATTTTTTATTTCATCTTTATTTTAGCATTAATATTGGAGGGATAGATGTGCAAGTAGAGATACTGGGGTGCAAAAGAGCAAGAGGATAAATAACAATATGGGGATGAGGTAGTTGGGTGGGCTATTTATAGATGGGCTGTGTACAGGTACAGTGATCGGTAAGCTGCTCAGACAGCTGATGCTTAGAGAGAGAGGGAGATATGAGTCTCCAGCTTCAGTGATTTTTGCAATTCGTTCCAGTCATTGGCAGCAGAGAACTGGAAGGAAAGGCGGACAAAGGAAGTGTTGGCTTTGGGGATGACCAGTGAAGTATACCTGCTGGAGTGCGTGCTATGGGTGGGTGTTGTTATCGTGACCAGTGAGCTGAGTTAAGGCGGGGCTTTACCTAGCATAGACTTATAGATGACCTGGAGCCAGTGGGTTTGGCGACTAATATGTGGTGAGGGCCAGCCAATGAGAGCATACAGGTCGCAGTGGTGGGTCGTATATGGGGCTTTGGTGACAAAACAGATGGCACTGTGATACAGACAAGGGTATGGTAGGATGTGAATACAGTGGAGGTAAACCTAGGCATTGAGTGACGATGAGAGAGGTTTGATAGAGGTATCGCGCTGTGCAGACTGGCAGGAATTGAACAGGCTGAGGCTGGCTGATGTCTGAGTTAAGGGTGATGACCGCTAGCAGTGGCTAACTGAATACTAGCTAGTTAACTGGCTAGCTACTGATGGGGTTTCTGTTTCTAAAGTATAAACAATAGTAGATCCGTACCACAATGAGTGAGGCGGGTTGCAGGAGAGTATGTTCAGTCCATAGATGGAAATTGAGATTTTAATAAAAGATATACAAAGAAAAAGATATATACATGGGACGGGACAAACAGACGTCCTACTGCTACGCCATCTTGGATCATGGATCATTGTAGTTATATATCATGTAGATTATGTTGGTTTCATTGTGTTGTGACCGCAATCGTTAGATGAATTGACCAGGCAACGATCCCTTATAGCCTGGTTCCTCTCTAGGTTTCTTCCTATGTTCTGGCCTTTCTAGGGAGTTTTTCCTAGCCACCGTGCTTCTACACCTGCATTGCTTGCTGTTTGGGGGTTTTAGGCTGGGTTTCTGTACAGCACTTTGTGACATCAGCTGATGTACGATGGGCTTTATAAATACATTTGATTGATTGATGAATTGTCCACATAGGACAGAGAGTATATCATTAACTTACTAGTTGGTGGACTATTGAATGACTAATGAAATGCATTCTGAATGGGGTTTTGTCAGTATGTATGCATTGGGGTTTGTGTATATATATATATATATATATATTTAACCTTTATTTAACTAGGCAAGTCAGTTAAGAACAAATTCTTATTTTCAATGACGGCCTATGAACAGTGGGTTAACTGCCTGTTTTCAGGGGCAGAACGACAGTCGGGGGATTGAACTTGCAACCTTCCAGTTACTAGTCCAACTCTCTAACCACTAGGCTACCCTGCCGCCCCTGTATAGTGCATGTATATTAGTTTCAGCAACATTAGAGTTCTCGGTTTCAGTATCAAATGTAAAGGTTATTTCCCCCCCCCCCCTCCTTGTGATTGGAAATCTCTAACCACAGCTGAGTAAACTCTGCCTGTTACATGCATTCACACACAAACACATGTATTTCACCCCTTCTATTCTTGGCAGTGAAGGTTGAACTGTCAGTAGGACCATGAACCATAGGAGGGATGTAACACCTCTTGTAACAGACAAGACTTACTGTCAAGCCAGGTACCGGCCTATAAGAGGTAGAGGTAAGGTACCGGCCTATAAGAGGTAGAGGTAAGGTACCGGCCTATAAGAGGTAGAGGTAAGGTACCGGCCTATAAGAGGTAGAGGTAAGGTACCGGCCTATAAGAGGTAGAGGTAAGGTACCGGCCTATAAGAGGTAGAGGTAAGGTACCGGCCTATAAGAGGTAGAGGTAAGGTACCGGCCTATAAGAGGTAGAGGTAAGGTACCGGCCTATAAGAGGTAGAGGTCAAATAGAACACACCGTGGGGATTTCCAAGACCCAGCCAAAGACAGACAGACAGACAGACAGACTAGACAGACAGACAGACAGATGAAAACACTGCCCTCTGGTGTCTCATTCTCAAAAACCATATGTTCCCATCATCAGCATCTCCACCACAGCCCTGTAAACCCAGTGATGAATGCTGAACAAAAATATGAATGCAACAATTTCAAAGATTTTACTGAGTTACAGTTCATTTAAGGAAAATCAGTCAATTTAAATAAATACATTAGGTCCTAATCTATATGAGATGCAGCCCTGGATGGGCCCGGGAGAGCATAGGCCCACCCACTTAGGAAACAGGCCCACCCACTTAGGAGCCAGGCCCAGCCAATTAGGAGCCAGGCCCAGCCACTTAGGAGCCAGGGCCAGCCAATTAGGAGCCAGGCCCACCCACTTAGGAGCCAGGCCCAGCCAATTAGGAGCCAGGCCCAGCCACTTAGGAGCCAGGCCTAGCCAATTAGGAGCCAGGCCCAGCCAATTAGGAGCCAGGCCCAGCCACTTAGGAGCCAAGCCCAGCCAATTAGGAGCCAGGCCCACCCACTTAGGAGCCAGGCCCAGCCAATTAGGAGCCGGGCCCACCCACTTAGGAGCCAGGCTCAGCCAATTAGAATCTGTTTTTTTCCTCCCTCACAAAAGGGCTTTATTACAGACAGAAATACTCCTCGGCACCCTACCCTCCCCCCTCTGACAATCCCGCAGGTGAAGAAGCCAGATGTGGAGTTCCTGGGCTGGAGTGGTTTCACGTGGTCTGGAGTTCCTGGGCTGGAGTGGTTTCACGTGGTCTGGAGTTCCTGGGCTGGAGTGGTTTCACGTGGTCTGGAGTTCCTGGGCTGGAGTGGTTTCACGTGGTCTGGAGTTCCTGGGCTGGAGTGGTTTCACGTGGTCTGGAGTTCCTGGGCTGGAGTGGTTTCACGTGGTCTGGAGTTCCTGGGCTGGAGTGGTTTCACGTGGTCTGGAGTTCCTGGGCTGGAGTGGTTTCACGTGGTCTGGAGTTCCTGGGCTGGAGTGGTTTCACGTGGTCTGGAGTTCCTGGGCTGGAGTGGTTTCACGTGGTCTGAGAGACGGGTTGGACGTATCGCCAAATTCTCTAAAACTATATTGGTGGCGGCTTATGATAAGAGAAATGAACATTAAATTCTCTGGAAACAGCTCTGTGGCATTGTGTTGCGTGACAAAACTGCACATTTTTAGAGAGGCCTTGATGGAATATCAGACCTGGGTTCAACCCTGATGTAATATCAGACATGGGTTCAACCTTGATGTAATATCAGACCTGGGTTCAACCCTGACAGAATATCAGACCTGGGTTCAACCCTGACAGAATATCAGACCTGGGTTCAACCCTGATGGAATATCAGACCTGGGTTCAACCCTGACAGAATATCAGACCTGGGTTCAACCCTGACAGAATATCAGACCTGGGTTCAACCCTGATGGAATATCAGACCTGGGTTCAACCCTGATGGAATATCAGACCTGGGTTCAACCCTGATGGAATATCAGACCTGGGTTCAACCCTGACAGAATATCAGACCTGGATTCAACCCTGATGGAATATCAGACCTGGGTTCAACCCTGATGGAATATCAGACCTGGGTTCAACCCTGACAGAATATCAGACCTGGATTCAACCCTGATGGAATATCAGACCTGGGTTCAACCCTGACAGAATATCAGACCTGGGTTCAACCCTGATGGAATATCAGACCTGGGTTCAACCCTGATGGAATATCAGACCTGGGTTCAACCCTGATGGAATATCAGACCTGGGTTCAACCCTGACGGAATATCAGACCTGGGTTCAACCCTGATGGAATATCAGAACTGGGTTCAACCCTGATGGAATATCAGACCTGGATTCAACCCTGATGGAATATTAGACCTGGATTCCATCCTGATGGAATATTAGACCTGGATTCAACCCAGATGGAATATCAGACCTGGGTTCAAACCTGACAGAATATCAGAGCTGGGTTCAACCCTGATGTAATATCAGATATGGTTTCAACCCTGATGGAATATCAGACCTGGGTTCAACCTTGATGTAATATCATACATGATTTCAGCCCTGATGTAATATCAGGCCTGGGTTCAACACTGATGGAATATCAGACCTGGGTTCAACCTTGATGTAATATCAAATCTGGGTTCAACCTTGATGTAAAATCAGACCTGGGTTCAACCCCCTGATGTAATATAGCTAGATATATTACATCCAGAGAAATACAGAACTGAAGTCTGTCCTATTGATCCCCTCATCAGTAATACAGAACTGAAGTCTGTCCTATTGATCCCCTCATCAGTAATGTAGAACTGAAGTCTGTCCTATTGATCCCCTCATCAGTAATATAGAACTGAAGTCTGTCCTATTGATCCCCTCATCAGTAATACAGAACTGAAGTCTGTCCTATTGATCCCCTCATCAGTAATACAGAACTGAAGTCTGTCCTATTGATCCCCTCATCAGTAATACAGAACTGAAGTCTGTCCTATTGATCCCCTCATCAGTAATGTAGAACTGAAGTCTGTCCCATTGATCCCCTCATCAGTAATGTAGAACTGAAGTCTGTCCTATTGATCCCCTCATCAGTACTACAGAACTGAAGTCTGTCCTATTGATCCCCTCATCAGTAATGTAGAACTGAAGTCTGTCCCATTGATCCCCTCATCAGTAATGTAGAACTGAAGTCTGTCCCATTGAAACCACATGTTTGACTCCAATCCATGTATTATAATACAGCCAATAGAATGAGTCCGTCCTCCTAAATCTCTTCCCACCAGCCTCCACTGGTGTCAGTACTATCAATACTGCCAGCTGGCTCTGGTGGATGTTGATCAGTTTGAGGAGCAAGGGTTCCACCTTGTGGACAAATCTAGAACACCAGGAAGACACATTATCAGAGACAGACACAGCGACACCCACACAGTCTAATGCAGTAGTTCCCTGACCTTTTCCTGTTACTGTACCACCAACTGAATGTGTTACTCTCTACCAGGAGTACCTCTGGAGTACCCCCTCTTGTGTATTGTTACTAGTAGGCCTATGGTCGAATGAGTCTTCTCAAGTAACCCCCTGTGGATAGACCAAGTACCCCCAGGGGTCCTAGTAAACCAGGTTGGGATCCGCTGGTTTAATGGATCTGAATGGGAACCACTGGTTTAATGAATCTGATTGGGAACCACTGGTTTAATGGATCTGAATGGGAACCACTGGTTTAATGGATCTGATTGGGAACCACTGGTTTAATGGATCTGAATGGGAACCACTGGTTTAATGGATCTGATTGGGAACCACTGGTTTAATGGATCTGATTAGTGAACCACTGGTTTAATGGATCTGATTAGTGAACCTCTGGTTTAATGGATCTGAATGGGAACCACTGGTTTAATGGATCTGATTAGTGAAACACTGGTTTAATGGATCTGATTGGGAACCACTGGTTTAATGGATCTGATTAGTGAACCACTGGTTTAATGGATCTGATTAGTGAACCTCTGGTTTAATGGATCTGAATGGGAACCACTGGTTTAATGGATCTGATTGGGAACCTCTGGTTTAATGGATCTGATTGGGAACCATTGGTTTAATGGATCTGAATGGGATCCTCTGGTTTAATTGATCTGATTGGGAACCACTGGTTTAATGGATCTGATTGGGAACCTCTGGTTTAATGGATCTGATTGGGAACCACTGGTTTAATGGATCTGAATGGGATCCTCTGGTTTAATGGATCTGATTGGGAACCTCTGGTTTAATGGATCTGAATGGGAACCACTGGTTTAATGGATCTGAATGGGAACCACTGGTTTAATGGATCTGATTGGGAACCACTGGTTTAATGGATCTGAATGGGAACCACTGGTTTAATGGATCTGAATGGGAACCACTGGTTTAATGGATCTGAATGGGATCCTCTGGTTTAATGGATCTGAATGGGATCCGCTGGTTTAATGGATCTGAATGGGAACCACTGGTTTAATGGATCTGAATGGGAACCACTGGTTTAATGGATCTGATTGGGATCCTCTGGTTTAAAGGATCTGTAAAATGCAGAAATAAACCTCTTACGTATTTGAAGCCTCTAATTCAGATTTAATGAAGAGCTCCTTAGTCGTACAGTCAAAAATGAAGAGATGCAGACTCTGTCTCTCTCTCTCTACTTAGTGTGTGAGTCAGACTTGGCCCTCTGATTAATTCTAATGGGTTGTAAATGATGCTTTTAGTAGGCTAGCTAGCTCTACTCATCCAAGACTAATGAACCCGTACAGGGAAACAAGATGAAATGGAACCAGACAGTGACCTAGACAAGACACATTCTCTACTGCACTTAAAACACAGTCTCTCACAGTCTCTCACAGTCTCTCACAAACATAAAATTGTTTATTTTAAGTTTTTATTTTTGATGAACTGAAGTCTGTCCTGTTGTTTCTGCTGATGTTGATGATGTAACAGAAGCAGTGTGTTTTGTCGTTGAGAAAGTTGTTTCCATCACTTCCTGGAAAGACGCCCAATGGAACTAGTAAAGACAATGGTTAGGTCTCAAATGACACCTTATTCCCTATACACGTAGTGCACTCCTTTTGACCAGGCCGCATAGAGCTCTGGCTAACACGAGTGCACTATGTAGGGAATAGGGTGGCAATTGGGACGAACACGTTATCCTCACTGACTATCTCTGATGTACATTACCAGTACATTACAGTACATTACATATACATTACAGTACATTACAGTACATTACATAACATATACATTACAGTACATTACATTACATTACATTACAGTACCAGTACATGACATATACATTACATGACATATACATTACAGTACATTACCAGTACATTACATTACAGTACATGACATATACATTACAGTACATGACATATACATTACAGTACATGACATATACATTACAGTACATGACATATACATTACAGTACATGACATATACATTACAGTACATTACAGTACATTACAGTACATTACAGTACATTACAGTACATGACATATACAGTCTCTTCATATCAAAGTTCCTCATTGTGTTGAATTATCTTCCTTCCTTCTGCCGTCCTCTCTCTTCGTCCTCCACCATTTCCCACTATCGTCCTCCACCATTCTCTCTTCCACCCCACCACCCCTTCTTCACCCTCCAGCTCTCCTGCCCTCCCACCCTTAGGCAGGTAGCCTAGCGGTTAAGAGTGTTGGTTGCTGGTTCAAATCCCTGAGCCTGCAAGGCAAAAGAAAATCTTCCGTTCTGCCCTTGTGCAAGGCCCTTAACCCCTAACAAACAACTGGGCCGACAGTGTCGTTTTGAGAGAGGTTGGGTTAAATGCGGATGACACATTTCAGTTGCGCAACTGACTAGGTGTCCCCTTTTCCCCCACTCCAATCTCTAGACTCACTCTCCGACCCCTACCACCCTCTCTTGGGGACTGGTTTCTTTAGTCTCATATCATCGATATTTCCATAGTCAATAATTAAAAAGATTACATAATTTATCTAAAAAATAAATAAAAAATAAAGAATGTAAGTCGACTCTCACAAATTTACACAAACACTCGACATGAACTCCCAGGGTGAGTGGGTTCATTTGGCCAGGGTTCAAGTGGTCCCAATTTGGAATACTGTCCCCTTTCCCATCCCATTCCCCCCTCCAGCCTCCATCACACCTCTGCCAAGACCAGGAAGGAACTGTCTAAAGCTCTAAAGCCCCCCCTGCGTCTATCCTTATCCCATCAGCAGATGCCAAGGATTTGTTTTTAAACACAGAGCGCCCTCAACACCCCCCCCCCCCCCCCCCCCACGAGAATAGCCCTCTTAAATAACTCCTGGTATATCTTGATTTGACGGAGATGGAGGTATTTTGGGCGAGCAGGGAGAAAGTTCAGTGCCAATCAGCTGAGGCTATTAAGGACTCACATGTTAATATGTCACCATGTGTGGAGTATAAATGAGTATGTCAGCTTGGGTGACTCTCGGACGGAAACCCTACTGGTCTGTCCGTACCTGTAAACAGACTCCGGTATCATACCTCTTCTTGGTACCCTACTGGTCTGTCGGTACCTGTAAACAGACTCCGGTATCATACCTCTTCTTGGTACCCTACTGGTCTGTCCGTACCTGTAAACAGACTCCGGTATCATACCTCTTCTTGGTACCCTACTGGTCTGTCCGTACCTGTAAACAGACTCCAGTATCATACCTCTTCTTGGTACCCTACTGGTCTGTCCGTACCTGTAAACAGACTCCGGTGTCATACCTCTTCTTGGTACCCTACTGCTGCTATACATTAACATCCTATTCATCAGCTCAGTCTAATATATCACTGCTGCTGCTCAGTCTAATATATCACTGCTCAGTCTAATATATCACTGCTGCTGCTCAGTCTAATATATCACTGCTGCTGCTCAGTCTAATATATCACTGCTGCTGCTCAGTCTAATATATCACTGCTGCTGCTCAGTCTAATATATCACTGCTGCTGCTCAGTCTAATATATCACTGCTGCTGCTCAGTCTAATATATCACTGCTGCTGCTCAGTCTAATATATCACTGCTCAGTCTAATATATCACTGCTGCTGCTCAGTCTAATATATCACTGCTGCTGCTCAGTCTAATATATCACTGCTCAGTCTAATATATCACTGCTGCTGCTCAGTCTAATATATCACTGCTGCTGCTCAGTCTAATATATCACTGCTGCTGCTCAGTCTAATATATCACTACTGCTGCTCAGTCTAATATATCACTACTGCTGCTCAGTCTAATATATCACTGCTGCTGCTCAGTCTAATATATCACTGCTGCTGCTCAGTCTAATATATCACTGCTGCTGCTCAGTCTAATATATCACTGCTGCTGCTCAGTCTAATATATCACTGCTGCTGCTCAGTCTAATATATCACTGCTGCTGCTCAGTCTAATATATCACTGCTCAGTCTAATATATCACTGCTGCTGCTCAGTCTAATATATCACTGCTCAGTCTAATATATCACTGCTGCTGCTCAGTCTAATATATCACTGCTGCTGCTCAGTTTAATATATATATATATTCTATATATCATTAACTAACGCCTATTCTATATATTATTAACTAACGCCTATTCTATATATTATTAACTAACCCCTATTCTATATATATTATTAACTAACCCCTATTCTATATATTATTAACTAACCCCTATTCTATATATTATTAACTAACCCCTATTCTATATATATTATTAACTAACCCCTATTCTATAGATGTATTTTAACTATCCCCTATTCTATAGATGTATTTTAACTAACCCCTATTCTATATATTATTAACTAACCCCTATTCTATAGATGTATTTTAACTATCCCCTATTCTATAGATGTATTTTAACTAACCCCTATTCTATATATTTTTAACTAACCCCTTAATATAAAAATGTATTTATTTTCAGCTTTTTTGGTAGAGGTGGTATTGAGGTGCTTAGTCAGAGGGATTGGGATGTGCTAGAATGTTGCTCTCTAGGGGTTGTATATCTGGGGTTGTATAATAGGGTAGAGGTGGGTATTGAACCCCGGTCTCTGGGGTTGTATAATAGGGTAGAGGTGGTATTGAACCCCGGTCTCTGGGGTTGTATAATAGGGTAGAGGTGGTATTGAACCCCGGTCTCTGGGGTTGTATAATAGGGTAGAGGTGGGTATTGAACCCTGGTCTCTGGGGTTGTATAATAGGGTAGAGGTATTGAACCCCGGTCTCTTGGGTTGTATATCTGGGGTTGTATAATAGGGTAGAGGTGGGTATTGAACCCCGGTCTCTGGGGTTGTATAATAGGGTAGAGGTGGTATTGAACCCCGGTCTCTGGGGTTGTATAATAGGGTAGAGGTGGTATTGAACCCCGGTCTCTGGGGTTGTATAATAGGGTAGAGGTGGTATTGAACCCCGGTCTCTGGGGTTGTATAATAGGGTAGAGGTGGTATTGAACCCCGGTCTCTGGGGTTGTATAATAGGGTAGAGGTGGTATTGAACCCCGGTCTCTGGGGTTGTATATCTGGGGTTGTATAATAGGGTAGAGGTGGGTATTGAACCCCGGTCTCTGGGGTTGTATAATAGGGTAGAGGTGGTATTGAACCCCGGTCTCTGGGGTTGTATAATAGGGTAGAGGTGGTATTGAACCCCGGTCTCTGGGGTTGTATAATAGGGTAGAGGTGGTATTGAACCCCGGTCTCTGGGGTTGTATAATAGGGTAGAGGTGGTATTGAACCCCGGTCTCTGGGGTTGTATAATAGGATAGAGGTGGTATTGAACCCTGGTCTCTGGGGTTGTATAATAGGGTAGAGGTGGTATTTAACCGCCGTCTCTGGGGTTGTATATCTGGGGTTGTATAATAGGGTAGAGGTGGGTATTGAACCCCGGTCTCTGGGGTTGTATAATAGGGTAGAGGTGGTATTGAACCCCGGTCTCTGGGGTTGTATAATAGGGTAGAGGTGGTATTGAACCCCGGTCTCTGGGGTTGTATAATAGGGTAGAGGTGGTATTGAACCCCGGTCTCTGGGGTTGTATAATAGGGTAGAGGTGGGTATTGAACCCCGGTCTCTGGGGTTGTATAATAGGGTAGAGGTGGGTATTGAACCCCGGTCTCTGGGGTTGTATAATAGGGTAGAGGTGGGTATTGAACCCCGGTCTCTGGGGTTGTATAATAGGGTAGAGGTGGTATTGAACCCCGGTCTCTGGGGTTGTATAATAGGGTAGACGTGGTATTGAACGCCGGTCTCTGGGGTTGTATAATAGGGTAGACGTGGTATTGAACGCCGGTCTCTGGGGTTGTATAATAGGGTAGAGGTGGTATTGAACCCCGGTCTCTGGGGTTGTATAATAGGGTAGAGGTGGTATTGAACCCCGGTCTCTGGGGTTGTATAATAGGGTAGAGGTGGTATTGAACCCCGGTCTCTGGGGTTGTATAATAGGGTAGAGGTGGTATTGAACCCCGGTCTCTGGGGTTGTATAATAGGGTAGAGGTGGTATTGAACCCCAGTCTCTTGTGTTGTATACATGTACCTAGACTACCAGACTGGGGCATGCACACTATCCCATATTCATCTGTGGTATAACTGTCACATCTGAGAATTCCAAAGGTGATGTAATTAGTCACTATATCAATCTAACAAGAGGACAAGTAATTTAATGATATGCCCGATGTATAACAACTTTTAATTTTGAACACCATTTCTGCTTGTGAGCAAACATTGTCCCTTTGATGACTTGGAGGCTGTGTTGACTGCTGTGAGTAAGAGCATGGTGACATGTTGAGTTGAGATACTCTGAACAACTTAGGATTTAGTTGTCTATAGAGGGAAACAAGATATTGGGAGTGGTGATGACATTTTGAAGGTGAAATGCGTTCTCCAGACCCTCAACCATCAACACCATTTCTTGGAAAGTAGACTGAAGAGAAACGGTTACCATCTAGAGAGCAACGTTCTACCACATCCCAGTCCCTCTGACTAAGCACCCCTTATTTAAAACCAGTCCCAGCGAGGGACACAACACTGGACAAGAGTGTATGTTTCAGTCTTGTCTTTCAACAGAACACTGACGAAGTCCCAACTTCCCTCTCGATGTTCCTGAATGTTCCCTGTCTCCTCGGAATACCCAGAGCATTGCAATACCCAGAACCCAGTTCCTGGAATCTCTAATGCCTCAGAATAAACACACATACTGTAAAAGACAGAGAAGAAGAAGAGAAGAAGAGGAAGAAGAGAGAAGAAGAGGAAGAGAGAGAAGAAGAGGAAGAGAGAGAAGAAGAGGAAGAGAGAGAAGAAGAGGAAGAGAGAGAAGAAGAGGGAGAGAGAGAAGAAGAGGAAGAGAGAGAAGAAGAGGGAGAGAGAGAAGAAGAGGGAGAGAGAGAGAAGAGGAAGAGAGAGAAGAAGAGGAAGAGAGAGAAGAAGAGGAAGAGAGAGAAGAAGAGGAAGAGAGAGAAGAAGAGGAAGAGAGAGAAGAAGAGGAAGAGAGAGAAGAAGAGGAAGAGAGAGAAGAAGAGGAAGAGAGAGAAGAAGAGGAAGAGAGAGAAGAAGAGGAAGAGAGAGAAGAAGAGGAAGAGAGAGAAGGAGAGTAGGAGAGAGAAGAAGGATAGTAGGAGAGAGGAGGGGAGAGAGAAGGAGCAGAGGAGAGGAGGGGAGAGAGAAGGAGCAGAGGAAAGGAGGGGAGAGAGAAGGAGCAGAGGAGAGGAGGGGAGAGAGAAGGAGCAGAGGAGAGGAAGAGAGAAGGAGAGGAGGAGAGAGAAGAAGAGGAGGAGAGAGAAGGAGAGAAGAAGAGGAGGAGAGAGAAGGAGAGAAGAAGAAGAGGAGGAGAGAGAAGAAGAGGAGGAGAGAGAAGAAGAGGAGGAGAGAGAAGAGGATGAAGCAAGAGAATGAGAGAAGGAGAGCGAAGGAGAGGAGAGAGAATGAGAGAAGGAGAGGAGTAGAGAAGGGGGGAGGAGAGAGAAGGAGAGTAGGAGAGGAGGAAGAGAGGAGGCGAGAAGGAGCAGAGAGGAGAAGGATAGTAGGAGAGAGGAGGGGAGAGAGAAGGAGCAGAGGAGAGGAGGGGAGGAGAGCGAAGGAGAGGAAGAGAGAAGGAGAGAGAATGAGAGGAGGAGAGAGAATGAGAGGAGAGAGGAGGAGAGGATAGAGAAGGAGAGGAAGAGAAGGAGAGAGAAGGAGAGCAGGAAAGGAGAGAAAAGGAGAGAGAGAAGTAGAGAGAAGGAGAGGAGAGGAGGATAGAGAAAAGGAGAGTATCCTTGTGTTGATTCACCTACAGGTCTAAAGTGCAGTATCCTTACATTGATTCACCTACAGGGGCAAGGAAAAGTATGTGAACCCTTTGGAATTACCTGGATTTCTGCATAAATTGGTCATCAAACTTGATTCTGATCTTCATCTTAGTCCCAACAACAAGCAAACACAGTGTGATTAAAACGAATTACTGTAACGGCTTTCTTCCGTTGAAGGAGAGTCGGACCAAATTACAGCGTGGTTAAATCGAGACATCTTTAATGAAAGAATAAACACGATAAATACAAAAACAAGAAACGGAATGTGAAAACCTATACAGCCTATCTGGTGAATACAAACACACTGAGACAGGAACAATCACCCACAAACACACAGTGAAACCCAGGCTACCTAAATATGGTTCCCAATCAGAGACAACGAGAATCCCCTGACTCTGATTGAGAACCTCAGGCAGCCATAGACTATGCTAGACACCCCTACTCAGCCACAATCCCAATACCACTAAAACCCCCAATACCACAACACAACACAAAATAACCCCATGTCACACCCTGGCCTGACCAAATAAATATATAAACACAAAATACTAAGACCAGGGCGTGACAATAACACAGAAATGATTGTATTTGTCTTGTCTATATTGAATACATCATTTAAACATCCACAGTGTAAGTTGGGAAAATGTATGTGAACCCCAAGGCTAATGACCTCTCCAAAAGATAATTGGAGTCAGGAGTCAGCTAACCTGGAGTCAGGAGTCAGCTAATCTGGAGTCAGGAGTCAGCTAACCTGGAGTCAGGAGTCAGCTAACCTGGAGTCAGGAGTCAGCTAACCTGGAGTCAGGAGTCAGCTAACCTGGAGTCCAATCAATGAGATGCTGTTTAGAGCTGCCTCTGCTCTATAAAAAACACTCACAAAATGTGAGTTTGTTATTCACAAGAAGCATTGCCTGATGTGAACCAGGCCTGATGTGAACCAGAAAAAAAAGGCACAGCACACCAACATCAAAACCTCATCCCAACTGTAAAGTCTGGTGGAGGGAGTATCACGGTTTGCTTTGCTGCCTCAGGGCCTGGACAGCTTGCTATTATTGACGGAAAAATACATTCCCAAGTGTATCAAGACATTTTGCAGGAGAACGTTAAACTATTTGTCCAACCAATTGAAGTTCAACAGAAGTTGGGTGATGCAACAGGACAACGACCCAAAACACAGAAGTAAATCAACAACAGAATGGCTTCAACAGCAGAAAATACGCCTTCTGGTGTGGCCCAGTCAGAGTCCTGACCTTCTGGAGTGGCCCAGTCAGAGTCCTGACCTTCTGGAGTGGCCCAGTCAGAGGCCTGACCTCAACCCAAGTTGCCCAGCCTTCTGGTGTGGCCCAGTCAGAGATCTGACCTCAACCCAAGTTGCCCAGCCTTCTGGACTGGCCCAGTCAGAGTTCTGACCTCATGCCCTCATTACTGTGGTATGACCTCAAGAGAGCAGTTCACACCAGACATCCCAAGAATATTGCTGAACTGAAACAGTTTTGTAAAGAGGAATGGTCCAAAATTCCTCCTGACCGTTGTTAAGGTGTGATGTGCAAATTACAGAAAACGTTTGGCTGAGTTTATTGCTGCCAACGGAGGGTCAACCAGTTATTAAATCCAAGGGTTCACATACTTTTCCCACCATGCACTGTGACTGTTTACACGGTGTGTTCAATAAAGACACAACAACCTATAATTGTTTGTGTTATTAGTTTAATCAGACTGTGTTTGTCTATTGTTGTGACCTAGATGAAGATCAGATCAAATTTCATGACCAATTTATGCATAAATCCAGGTATTTCCCAAGGGTTCACATACTTTTTCTTGCCACTGTACATGGCTAGAGTGGTGTATCCTTACGTTGATTCACCTACATGGCTAGAGTGGAGTATCCTTACGTTGATTCACCTACATGGCTAGAGTGGAGTATCCTTACGTTGATTCACCTACATGGCTAGAATGGAGTATCCTTACTTTGATTCACCTACATGGCTAGAGTGGAGTATCCTTACGTTGATTCACCTACATGGCTAGAGTGGAGTATCCTTACGTTGATTCACCTACATGGCTAGAGTGGAGTATCCTCACGTTGATTTACCAGTAACAGATAGACAAATGGGCAGACAGACAGACAAGCACAAACACGCACACACACACATACATACACACACACACACACACACACACACACATACACACACACACACACACACACACACGAGGCCTCCTCTACATGTGACCACCCGCTGAGGGCAGAGGAAAACAGGGTAACAGTAGAGGTAGATTATCCTGAACTAAAGAAAGCTGCCCCAGAATAAAAAGGACTGGGGGGGGGACGACAGCTGGACGGGCCATGCCACGAAATGGCTGCCAAAAATAAAATGATTTGTTTCAGAGAGGTTAAGTCGGTCTGTTCGCACTCCGTTCCTTAGAGAGAGTGAGAGAAAGAACGAGAGAGAGAGAAAAAGAGAGAGAGAGAGAGAGAGAGAGAGAAAGCCAGTCAGCAATCTGAATAGCTATATAAGGAAGCTCTTCTGGAGCAGTGGGGGTTTCTGGGAAGAGAGCTGCTGGTATTGGTGGGGTATTAGAGTGTGTGTGTGTTTGGGTGCGTGTGCGTGCTTTTGTGGAGGAATGCCACGTAGGCTCAGCTGATCACCACTACTGTCCTGGAAACAGGTCAGCACCAGGTCACGGCCATGACCTTTCACCTCTGACCTACTTCTGGTATAGTTACAGCCCTGCTAGTCTACATAGTTACATTATAGCCCTGCTAGTCTACATAGTTACATTATAGCCCTGCTAGTCTACATAGTTACATTACAGCCCTGCTAGTCTACATAGTTACATTACAGCCCTGCTAGTCTACATAGTTCCATTACAGCCCTGCTAGTCTACATAGTTACATTATAGCCCTGCTAGTCTACATAGTTACATTACAGCCCTGCTAGTCTACATAGTTACATTACAGCCCTGCTAGTCTACATGGTTCCATTACAGCCCTGCTAGTCTACATAGTTACATTATAGCCCTGCTAGTCTACATAGTTACATTACAGCCCTGCTAGTCTACATAGTTCCATTACAGCCCTGCTAGTCTACATAGTTACATTACAGCCCTGCTAGTCTACATAGTTACATTACAGCCCTGCTAGTCTACATAGTTACATTACAGCCCTGCTAGTCTACATAGTTACATTACAGCCCTGCTAGTCTACATAGTTACATTACAGCCCTGCTAGTCTACATGGTTCCATTACAGCCCTGCTAGTCTACATAGTTACATTACAGCCCTGCTAGTCTACATGGTTCCATTACAGCCCTGCTAGTCTACATAGTTACATTACAGCCCTGCTAGTCTACATAGTTACATTACAGCCCTGCTAGTCTACATGGTTCCATTACAGCCCTGCTAGTCTACATAGTTACATTACAGCCCTGCTAGTCTACATAGTTACATTACAGCCCTGCTAGTCTACATAGTTACATTACAGCCCTGCTAGTCTACATGGTTCCATTACAGCCCTGCTAACAACTTAAACTTAAAACTTAAAACAAAGCCAGTTCTACTTCTTTTTTCCAGTCTTGCCCTCTAATCAGGCACAGATTTGCTCTGGTGGTGTTATTTGGCAGGCTACCACAGCATGAGGGACAGGAAATAGCTAGCTAGCTAATGGTAGAATAAGCATCATGAGGGGCAGGAAGTAGCTAGCTAACAGTAGAATAAAAATAATGAGGGACAAGAAATAGCTAGCTAGCTAATGGTAGAATAGCATCATGAGAGACAGGAAGTAGATAGCTAGCTAATGGTAGAATAAGCATCATGAGGGGCAGGAAGTAGCTAGCTAACAGTAGAATCAAAATAATGAAGGACAAGAAATAGCTAGCTAGCTAATGGTAGAATAGCATCATGAGGGACAGGAAGTAGCTAGCTGGCTAACGGTAGAATAAAACTAATGAGGGACAAGAAATAGCTAGCAAGCTAATGGTAAAATAGCATCATGAGGGACAGGAAGTAGCTAGCTAGCTAACGGTAGGCAGAAATTGCTTCTCCAATAGAAATTCCTGATCGCACTTGTAGGCGCTGTCATGGTGATGTTGGCTAGCGAAGCTCATGCGCACAAACACGTCATCGCGTCTAATGGTGATGAACAAATAAGGAAGAATGTTTCAGTGTGTGTTTTCAGTAATCACTGTTTTGCCATGTAGCATTGTGGCTAACTACTGGAACTACACACTACTTTTTTTTAATGCCAAAAATTAAAATAAAATTTTGGGCGAAGTATGCAATCATTTCCGTTCCTTTTCGGCATCAGAACTGCCTAATTCTAATTTGAAACATAGTTTTTGTGCTTAATAATAATATATTTACAAAATATGTTAGAACATTGATCTGATTTACAAAATTTGTAGTCTTTGATATTTCAGATTTACATAATTTTTCACAAAGTAGTTTGGAGGTAGTGAAGTACTTTTTCAAACTAGCTTTAGTGTAGCTTAACTTCTTCCAGTGCGAAACTATATTGTCAGAGTAGCATTCCCGACACTGCTAGCTAGCTAACAGTAGAATAAAAATCACGAGGGACAGGAATCAGCTAGCTAACAGTAGAATAAAAGTCATGAGGGACAGGAAGTAGCTAGCTAACAGTAGAATAAAAATCATGAGGGACAGGAAGTAGCTAGCTAACGGTAGAATAAGTATCATGAGGGACAGGAAGTAGCTAGCTAACAGTAGAATAAAAATCATGAGGGACAGGAATCAGCTAGCTAGCTAACTGTAGCATAAGCATCATATCCCAGGAAGTAGCTATCTAGATATATAACGGTAGAATAAGTATCATGAGGGACAGGAAGTAGCTAGCTAATACTAGAGGGTTATGTAGTTGATGAAGAGCCAAAGCCATACTGTCTGTGTGACACTGCTTGATGTTCACAGTAACCAAGCAACAGGGGTTCTAGTTCTCTAAGGGGAGTGAAGTCGAGCTGGAGAGCATCCAGTCAGACTGGGCCAAACAATTCTATCCAATGGTATTCTCTCTAAACATCTTGAATTCCTTACATAATTTACATTAGTGACCAATCACTGTCATGGAGAGACGCATGGTGCCTAGGCATTTTGTACCTGCTCAGCATTACCACACCCGATTCAACAAATCAAGGTCACTGATGAAGTGTTGAGCGGGCTATCTTCATGTTCCTCCCTGAGCAAAAGTATACAATCTTTAATCGCTGTAGACTACAGAACCAGGGTAGAAGTGGTGAACGTAACAGTCTATGGTGGATCAATTAATCACCTATAGATGCTTTCCTGTTGCCACAGACAGTTCAGTTGACATGTCCCTAACTGATGTATATTGACAGCTTGTAGGGCATCTATAGATGGACTCTCCAAATAACTTGTTAGTCCATATTATGTGTCTATCTAATGATTCATTTGGTTGTCAGAAAATGGCCTCCAATCTCCTCTCACAAAGTCATGGTTAATCCCTCTCTCCAGAGACCCTGATATCCCTGTCCATATGGCCAAGTGTGTGTGGTTGCATCTGTGTGTCTGTGTGTATGCGCGTGTGTGTGTGTGTGTGTGTGTCTATGTGTGTGTGTGTGTGTGTGTGTGTGGTGTGTGGTGTGTGTGTGTGTGTGTGTTGTGTGTGGGGGGGGGGGGGGGGGGGGGTCCATATGTCCTCAGACCAGAGGGAGTTAAAGAGGGGATGAGAGAGATGACAGTTGTGGGGGGAGAAAGACATAGAAAGGTCCTAGTTATAACTGGATTAACTCTCCAACAGGAGAAAGGAGGAGAGGAGAGGAGGAGGAGGGAGGAGGAAGAGGAGGAGGAGGATGAAGAGGAGCGGAAGAGGAGGAGGAGGAGGAAGAGGAGGAGGAAGAGAAGGAGGAGGAAAGGGGGAACAGAGTCTCTAGCTGGTTACTGAAGCTTGTGGACTATCTATCACCCATGGTGAGATCCCATCTGTCTTGGAGTTTGATCTGAACCCTGAAACACCACCACCCTCCAACCACCTGCTTGCATCCCAAATGGCACCCCATTCCCCTTAATAGTGCACTACTTTAGAACCAGGGCCCATAGGCTCTATAGGGAATGTAATGCCTATTGGGACAGAGACACCATCTTCTCCAGGCCCACTAGTGTAACAGTTAACTTTTGTCCGTCCCCTCGCCCCGACCCGGGCTCGAACCAGGGACCCTCTGCACACGTTGACAACAGTCACCCACGAAGCATCGTTACCCATTGCTCCGCAAAAGCCGCAGCCCTTGCAGAGCAAAGGGGGACTACTACTTCAAGGTCTCAGAGCAAGTGATGTCACTGATTGAAACGCTATTTAGCGTGAACACCACCGCTAACTAGCTAGCCATTTCTCACATCGGTTACACCAGCACCTCCAACCCTCATCCCTGGTGTCTGGCTGCCCATTGGACAGTACATGAGGCCATATGTCTTGGTGGAGACAGCCAGGTAGAGGCTGGTGTCTGGCTGCCCATTGGACAGTACATGAGGCCATATGACTTGGTGGAGACAGCCAGGTAGAGGCTGGTGTCTGGCTGCCCATTGGACAGTACATGAGGCCATATGACTTGGTGGAGACAGCCAGGTAGAGGCTGGTGTCTGGCTGCCCATTGGACAGTACATGAGGCCATATGACTTGGTGGAGACAGCCAGGTAGAGGCTGGTGTCTGGCTGCCCATTGGACAGTACATGAGGCCATATGACTTGGTGGAGACAGCCAGGTAAAGGCTGGTGTCTGGCTGCCCATTGGACAGTACAATGAGGCCATATGACTGACTGACTGACTGACTGTGTGACTGACGGACAGACTGACTGACTGACTGACTGTGTGACTGACAGACTGACTGTGTGACTGACTGACTGTGTGACTGACAACTGACTGACAGACTGTCTGCACACAGTCTGCACAGTGCTGGCCCAGTAGACACAGAGAGAGAGAGAGAGAGAGAGAGAGAGAGAAGAGGTTGGCTTTCATGTTGACAGAAAATCCCGCCTGCTAGTGACCACATTAGGCTGATTGGGCTGTTTACTCCTGATTTCAGCCCTAACATCACTCAGACCCTGTTGATTGGTAAATTGTCCTCTCGATTGACAATGCCCATCTGGTTGATTGATTGTCTGTACTGATGAATCAGAGAGATAATTACATAATCTACTGCTGTACCATCCCACGTCTCATCATCTCCTCTCCTCTCCTCTCCTCTCCTCTCCTCTCCTAGTCTGTTGCAATGAGCTCTCCTCCCCTCTCCCAGTCTGTTATAGTGGGCTCTCCTAGTGGGCTCTTCCTCCCCTGCCGTTTCCCAGTCTAAGTCTATACAGTAGTAGGGACAGGATAGACACAGGCTAGGGACAGGCTAGAGGCAGGCTAGAGGCAGGATAGGTACAGGCTAGAGACAGGATTGAGACAGGATAGGGACAGGTTAGAGACAGGATATAGGCAGGA
Source organism: Oncorhynchus kisutch (assembly GCF_002021735.2). NCBI lineage: Eukaryota > Metazoa > Chordata > Actinopteri > Salmoniformes > Salmonidae > Oncorhynchus > Oncorhynchus kisutch. The sequence continues at coordinate 159,303 of NW_022265994.1, read as the reverse complement.
TAGGGACAGGTTAGAGACAGGATATAGGCAGGATAGGGACAGGCTAGAGACAGGTTAGAAACAGGATAGAAACAGGTTAGAGGCCCACAACTTCCCAATCCCTCCTGCTGCTTGTTCCTCTGTCAAGCTGGTGGATGTGGGATCCAGGCTTCCCATGAATGGGCTGCTGCCCTCCCTCCCTCCCACCCTCCCACCCTCCCTTCCTGCCTGCCTGCCTGCCTGCCTGCCTGCCTGCCTGCCAGCCTCCCTCCCTCCCTCCCTCCCTCCCTCCCTCCCTCCCTCCCTCCCTCCCTCCCTCCCTCCCTCCCACCCTCCGTCCCTCCCTTCCTTCCTTCCTTCCTTCCTTCCTTCCTTCCTTCCTTCCTTCCTTCCTTCCTTCCTTCCTTCCTTCCTTCCTTCCTTCCTTCCTTCCTTCCTTCCTTCCTTCCCTTCCTCCTTCCCTCCCTCCCTCCCTCCCTCCCTCCCTCCCTCCCTCCCTCCCTCCCTCCCTCCCTCCCTCCCTCCCTCCCTCCCTGATGCTGCTCTCCCTCCCTTCCTCCCTGCCTCCCTGTCTCCCTCCCTCCCTGTCTCCCTCCCTCCCTCCTTCCCTCCCTCCCTGCCTCCCTGCCTCTCTGCCTCCCTCCCTCCCTCCCTGCCTCCCTGCCTCCCTGCGTCCCTGCCTCCCTCCCTCCCTCCTTCCCTCCTCCCTGCCTCCCTGTCTCCCTCCCTCCCTCCCTCCCTCCCCTCCCTGATGCTGCTCTCCCTCCCTCCCTCCCTCCCTCCCTCCCTCCCTCCCTCCCTCCCTCCCTCCCTCCCTCCCTCCCTCCCTCCCTCCCTGATGCTGCTCTCCCTCTCTTCCTCCCTCCCTTCCTTCCTTCCTTCCTTCCTTCCTTCCTTCCTTCCTTCCTTCCTTCCTTCCTTCCTTCCTTCCTTCCTTCCTTCCTTCTCTCCCTCCCTCCCTCCCTCCTTCCCTCCCTCCCTCCCTCCCTCCCTCCCTCCCTCCCTCCCTCCCTCCCTCCCTCCCTCCCTCCCTCCCTCCCTCCCTCCCTCCCTCCCTCCCTCCCTCCCTCCCTCCCTCCCTCCCTCCCTGATGCTGCTCTCCCTCCCTCCCTCCCTCCCTCCTCCCTCCCTCCCTCCCTCCCTTCCTTCTTTCCTTCCTTCCTTCCTTCCTTCCTTCCATCCTTCCTTCCTTCCTTCCTCCCTCCCTCCCTCCCTCCCTCCCTCCCTCCCTCCCTCCCTCCCTCCCTGCCTTCCTGCCTTCCTTCCTTCCTCCCTCCCTCCCTCCCTCCCTCCCTCTCTGACTTCCTCCCTCCCTCCCTAGAGACAGGTTAGAGACAGGATAGAGACAAGATAGAGACAGGTTAGAGACAGGATAAAGACAGGTTAGAGTAAGATAGAGACAGGATAGAGAAAGGTTAGAGACAGGATAGAGACAAGATAGAGACATGATAGAGACAGGTTAGAGACAGGATAGAGACAAGATAGAGACAGGTTAGAGACAGGATAGAGACAGGTTAGAGACAGGATAGAGACAGGTTAGAGACAGGATAGAGACAAGATAGAGACAGGTTAGAGACAGGATAGAGACAGGTTAGAGACAGGATAGAGACAAGATAGAGACAGGTTAAAGACAGGATAGAGACAGGTTAGAGACAGGATAGAGAAAGATAGAGACAGGTTAGAGACAGGATAGAGACAAGATAGAGACAGGTTAGAGACAGGATAGAGACAGGTTAGAGACAGGATAGAGACAGGTTAGAGACAGGATAGAGACAAGATAGAGACAGGTTAGAGACAGGATAGAGACAGGTTAGAGACAGGATAGAGACAAGATAGAGACAGGTTAGAGACAGGATAGAGACAGGTTAGAGACAGGATAGAGAAAAGATAGAGACAGGTTAGAGACAGGATAGAGACAAGATAGAGACAGGTTAGAGACAGGATAGAGACAGGTTAGAGACAGGATAGAGACAGGTTAGAGACAGGATAGAGACAAGATCGAGACAGGTTAGAGACAGGATAGAGACAGGTTAGAGACAGGATAGAGACAAGATAGATACAGGTTAGAGACAGGTTAGAGACAAGATAGAGACAGGTTAGAGACAGGATAGAGACAGGATAGAGACAGGTTAGAGGCAGGATAGAGACAGGTTAGAGACAAGCTAGAGACAGGATAGAGACAGGTTAGAGACAAGATAGAGACACGTTAGAAACAAGCTAGAGACAAGCTTGAGACAGGTCAGGGACAGGTTAGACACACTCCCTCCAACTCCCACTCTCTCCTCTTCACCTCAACCAAAAGCTCCACACTCCCACTCTCTCCTCTTCACCTCAACCTAAAACTCCACACTCCCTCCAACTACCACTCTCTCCTCTTCTCCTCAACCAAAAGCTCCATACTCCCTCCAACTCCCACTCTCTCCTCTTCACCTCAGCCTAAAGCTCCACACTCCCTCCAACTACCACTCTCTCCTCTTCACCTCAACCAAAAGCTCCACACTCCCTCCAACTCCCACTCTCTCCTCTTCACCTCAACCTAAAGCTCCACACTCCCTCCAACTCCCACTCTCTCCTCTTCACCTTAACCTAAAGCTCCACACTCCCACTCTCTCCTCTTCACCTCAACCTAAAGCTCCACACTCCCTCCAACTCCCACTCTCTCCTCTTCACCTCAACCAAAAGCTCCACACTCCCTCCAACTCCCACTCTCTCCTCTTCACCTCAGCCTAAAGCTCCATACTCCCTCCAACTACCACTCTCTCCTCTTCACCTCAACCTAAAGCTCCACACTCCCTCCAACTCCCACTCTCTTCTCTTCCCCTCAGCCTAAAGCTCCACACTCCCTCCAACTCCCACTCTCTTCTCTTCCCCTCAGCCTAAAGCTCCACACTCCCTCCAACTCCCACTCTCTCCTCTTCACCTCAGCCTAAAGCTCCACACTCCCTCCAACTCCCACTCTCTCCTCTTCACCTTAACCTAAAGCTCCACACTCCCTCCAACTCCCACTCTCTCAGGCAGAGCTAAGGACACAGTCAGTCTGTCTCCTAGCTTCTGTGCTGATGAGGACATATCAACATCGATGACCTTCCGGGCGGAGAGTACTTTGGTGAGATGGTCACAATCACAGAGAATCTCCTCTTATTGTGAATGTGTGGGATGTACATTAGGACATATGGATGTTTGGTCAGAAAATAGCAACACAATGTGTAACTGCCTCAGAGTTTATTTCCACACCGAAATAGCATTGAACAGGGATGATTTCGAGATCGATAGATTTTGAGTTTTTCAAGCGTTTTCACCAAACGCCCACCAGATGTCTTTATGAATAAATAGTGATGCTAAATTTCGGGCTGGCTGTGTGGGAGAGACATGACGGCAGAACGGACAGAGATACGTTCCTCTCTCTCTGGCTTTATGAATAAACAGTGATGCTAAATATGGGCTGGCTGTGTGGGAGATGAGCTCTCAGCTCCAAGTCATAATGTCTCACGGTCTGGGAAAATATTCTCACGTGTACCGAGAGCTGTCTGTCTGAACTCATACAGGAGATGAATGATAAACTGATAGCAGTCCGTCTGAACTCATACAGGAGATGAGGAGTTTAATGATAAACCGATAGCAGTCCGTCTGAACTCATACAGGAGATGAGGAGTTTAATGATAAACCGATAGCAGTCTGTCTGAACTCATACAGGAGATGAATGATAAACTGATAGCAGTCCGTCTGAACTCATACAGGAGATGAGGAGTTTAATGATAAACCGATAGCAGTCTGTCTGAACTCATACAGGAGATGAGGAGTTTAATGATAAACCGATAGCAGTCTGTCTGAACTCATACAGGAGATGAATGATAAACTGATAGCAGTCTGTCTGAACTCATACAGGAGATAATTGATAAACTGATAGCAGTCTGTCTGAACTCATACAGGAGATGAGGAGACATAAACTGGTCACAAACGATGTGCTCAGTCTTTCTATCTCTAGTCCAGTGTATATATATACTGATTCTACACATTCTATAGCATCCAGTCTTCTATTTCTAGTCCAGTGTATATATACTGATTCTACACATTCTATAGCATCCAGTCTTCTATTTCTAGTCCAGTGTATATATATACTGATTCTACACATTCTATAGCATCCAGTCTTCTATTTCTAGTCCAGTGTATATATATACTGATTCTACACATTCTATAGCATCCAGTCTTCTGTGTGTGTGTGTCTGTCTGTGTTCTCTCCCAGGGCTGTTATGGTTGCTAGGTGAACATGAATCGGTCAGGTGATTTATGTAATATTCTCTCCCAGGGCTGTTATGGTTGCTAGGTGAACATGAATCGATCAGGTGATTTATGTAATATTCTCTCCCAGGGCTGTTATGGTTGCTAGGTGAACATGAATCGATCAGGTGATTTATGTTGTGTTCTCTCCCAGGGCTGTTATGGTTGCTAGGTGAACATGAATCGGTCAGGTGATTTATGTAATATTCTCTCCCAGGGCTGTTATGGTTGCTAGGTGAACATGAATCGGTCAGGTGATTTATGGAATATTCTCTCCCAGGGCTGTTATGGTTGCTAGGTGAACATGAATCGGTCAGGTGATTTATGCAATATTCTCTCCCAGGGATGTTATGGTTGCTAGGTGAACATGAATCGGTCAGGTGATTTATGTAATGTTCTCTCCCAGGGCTGTTATGGTTGCTAGGTGAACATGAATCGATCAGGTGATTTATGTAATATTCTCTCCTCACCCCATTGGGTTCATTTGTTCAGTCCCTCTCCTCAGTCCTAGTTTTGTAGACCAAACCGCTTGGACGCTACAGACGATTTAGTGAGAAGACTGATTTTCGGGGATGTCTCACGGTCTGACAAACATCTCTCCTAGCTCTACCACCTTTCACTACGGATGTCTCTCAGTCTGACAAACATCTCTAGCTCTGTCACCTTTCACTACAGATGTCTCTCAGTCTGACAAACATCTCTCCTAGCTCTGTCACCTTTCACTACAGATGTCTCTCAGTCTGACAAACATCTCTCCTAGCTCTGTCACCTTTCACTACAGATGTCTCTCAGTCTGACAAACATCTCTCCTAGCTCTGTCACCTTTCACTACAGATGTCTCTCAGTCTGACAAACATCTCTCCTAGCTCTGTCACCTTTCACTACAGATGTCTCTCAGTCTGACAAACATCTCTCCTAGCTCTACCACCTTTCACTACAGATGTCTCACAGTCTGACAAACATCTCTCCTAGCTCTACCATCTTTCACCATGGATGTCTCACAGTCCGACAAACATCTCTCCTAGCTCTGTCACCTTTCACTACGGATGAGGAAGTGCGACATCGGTGGATTGAGATGCATCCAATGCAAAAAAGAACAGATATGTATAGTTTAAACTGATGGATTTTGATGGGGATTTATTAATTATGCTAATTCAATTTCCGGGGAGCTGCAGTAATCGACTCTAGGGGGTTAAAAGTGGAAATAAAAACAGATGAGATGACCAGCAGGAGGCCATGCAGGCCAAGGACTCTCCTCTGTAGCTGACTATATTATAGGATAGAATAGAGAGGGTGCTTCATGTTCCTGTTCTCTCTGAAGTCAATCCCTCTACCTCTCCTTCCTGGTCTCTCTGAAGTCAATCCCTCTGCCTCTCCTTCCTGGTCTCTCTGAAGTCAATCCCAATACCTCTCCTTCCTGGTCTATCTGAAGTCAATCCCTGTTTATAACCTATTCCTAACCTGTTCATAACCTATTCCTAACCTGTTCATAACCTATTCCTAACCTGTTCATAACCTATTCCTAACCTGTTCATAACCTGTTTATAACCTATTCCTAACCTGTTCATAACCTATTCCTAACCTGTTCATAACCTGTTCATAACCTATTCCTAACCTGTTCCTAACCTATTCCTAACCTGTTCCTAACCTGTTCATAACCTATTCCTAACCTGTTCATAACCTGTTCATAACCTATTCCTAACCTGTTCATAACCTATTCCTAACCTGTTCATAACCTGTTCATAACCTATTCCTAACCTGTTCCTAACCTATTCCTAACCTGTTCCTAACCTATTCCTAACCTGTTCATAACCTGTTCATAACCTATTCCTAACCTGTTCCTAACCTGTTCATAACCTATTCCTAACCTGTTCATAACCTGGTCATAACCTATTCCTAACATGTTCCTAACCTGTTCATAACCTGGTCATAACCTATTCCTAACATGTTCATAACCTGGTCATAACCTGGTCATAACCTATTCCTAACCTGTTCATAACCTGGTCATAACCTATTCCTAACCTGTTCATAACCTGTTCATAACCTGTTCATAACCTATTCCTAACCTGTTCATAACCTATTCCTAACCTGTTTATAACCTGTTCCTAACCTATTTATCTGTTTATCCTAACCTATCCACACCATATCTATCCTACACCAACTCGTTCAGGTGTGCTTAATTATGATTTAAAAATGTAACCTTTATTTAACTAGGCAAGTCAGTGAAGAACAAATTCATGTTTACAATGACAGCCAAACCCGGGACAAACCCGGGCCAAACGTGTGCCGGCCTATGGGACTCCCGATCACAGGTGATGCAGCCTGGATTCGAACCAGTAGTGTAGTGACAGGTCTTGCACCGAGATACAGTGCCTTAGACTGCTGCGCCACTTGGGAGCCCAGCAACAGCCTGAGGGGAGCCTGTAGCTCTCTGTGTCTCCGGGAGACTGAGTGGTGCTTCAGGTGTAAAAGCTCCACTCTCCTCCATTTTGGATCATAATGAGCTGATTTGTCCCTCAGCTTCATTATTACTGCAGCAGATCACAGAAGTGCAGGTTCAGGGTACATTTACACACACAGATCATTATAACACCAGGGCGTCTCTCTCTCTCTCTCTCTCTCTCTCTCTCTCTCTCTCTCTCTCTCTCTCTCTCTCTCTCTCTCTCTCTCTCTCTCTCTCTCTCTCTCTCTCTGTGTCTCTCAATTCAATTCAATTCAAGGGCTTTATTGGCATGGGAAACATGTGTTAACATTGCCAAAGCAAGTGAGGTAGACAACATACAAAGTGAATATATAAAGTGAAAAACAACAAAAATTAACAGTAAAACATTACACATACAGAAGTTTCAAAACAGTAAAGACATTACAAATGTCATATTATATATATATACAGTGTTCTAACAATGTACAAATGGCTAAAGGACACAAGATAAAATAAATAAGCATAAATATGGGTTGTATTTACAATGGTGTTTGTTCTTCACTGGTTGCCCTTTTCTCGTGGCAACAGGTCACAAATCTTGCTGCTGTGATGGCACACTGTGGAATTTCACCCAGTAGATATGGGAGTTTTTCAAAATTGGATTTGTTTTCGAATTCTTTGTGGATCTGTGTAATCTGAGGGAAATATGTCTCTCTAATATGGTCATACATTGGGCAGGAGGTTAGGAAGTGCAGCTCAGTTTCCACCTCATTTTGTGGGCAGTGAGCACATAGCCTGTCTTCTCTTGAGAGCCAAGTCTGCCTACGGCGGCCTTTCTCAATAGCAAGGCTATGCTCACTGAGTCTGTACATAGTCAAGGCTTTCCTTAATTTTGGGTCAGTCACAGTGGTCAGGTATTCTGCCGCTGTGTACTCTCTGTGTAGGGCCAAATAGCATTCTAGTTTGCTCTGTTTTTTTGTTAATTCTTTCCAATGTGTTAAGTAGTTATCTTTTTGTTTTCTCATGATTTGGTTGGGTCTAATTGTGCTGCTGTCCTGGGGCTCTGTAGTGTGTGTTTGTGTTTGTGAACAGAGCCCCAGGACCATCTTGCTTAGGGGACTCTTCTCCAGGTTCATCTCTCTGTAGGTGATGGCTTTGTTATGGAAGGTTTGTGAATCGCTTCCTTTTAGGTGGTTGTAGAATTTAACAGCTCTTTTCTGGATTTTGATAATTAGTGGGTATCGGCCTAATTCTGCTCTGCATGCATTATTTGGTGTTCTACGTTGTACACGGAGGATATTTTTGCAGAATTCTGCGTGCAGAGTCTCAATTTGGTGTTTGTCCCATTTTGTGAAGTCTTGGTTGGTGAGCGGACCCCAGACCTCACAACCATAAAGGGCAATGGGCTCTATGACTGATTCAAGTATTTTTAGCCAAATCCGAATTGGTATGTTGAAATTTATGTTTCTTTTGATGGCATAGAATGCCCTTCTTGCCTTGTCTCTCAGATCGTTCACAGCTTTGTGGAAGTTACCTGTGGTGCTGATGTTTAGGCCAAGGTATGTATAGTTTTTTGTGTGCTCTAGGGCAACAGTGTCTAGATGGAATTTATATTTGTGGTCCTGGTGACTGGACCTTTTTTGGAACACCATTATTTTGGTCTTACTGAGATTTACTGTCAGGGCCCAGGTCTGACAGAATCTGTGCATAAGATCTAGGTGCTGCTGTAGGCCCTCCTTGGTTGGTGACAGAAGCACCAGATCATCAGCAAACAGCAGACATTTGACTTCGGATTCTAGCAGGGGGAGGCCGGGTGCTGCAGACTTTTCTAGTGCCCTCGCCAATTCGTTGATATATATGTTGAAGAGGGTGGGGCTTAAGCTGCATCCCTGTCTAACCCCACGACCCTGTGTGAAGAAATGTGTGTGTTTTTTGCCAATTTTAACCGCACACTTGTTGTTTGTGTACATGGATTTTATAATGTCGTATGTTTTACCCCCAACACCACTTTCCATCAGTTTGTATAGCAGACCCTCATGCCAGATTGAGTCGAAGGCTTTTTTGAAATCAACAAAGCATGAGAAGACTTTGCCTTTGTTTTGGTTTGTTTGATTGTCAATTAGGGTGTGCAGGGTGAATACACGGTCTGTTGTACGGTAATTTGGTAAAAAGCCAATTTGACATTTGCTCAGTACATTGTTTTCATTGAGGAAATGTACGAGTCTGCTGTTAATAATAATGCAGAGGATTTTCCCAAGGTTACTGTTGACACATATTCCACGGTAGTTATTGGGGTCAAATTTGTCTCCACTTTTGTGGATTGGGGTGATCAGTCCTTGGTTCCAAATATTGGGGAAGATGCCAGAGCTAAGTATGATGTTAAAGAGTTTTAGTATAGCCAATTGGAATTTGTTGTCTGTATATTTGATCATTTCATTGAGGATACCATCAACACCACAGGCCTTTTTGGGTTGGAGGGTTTTTATTTTGTCCTGTAACTCTTTCAATGTAATTGGAGAATCCAGTGGGTTCTGGTAGTCTTTAATAGTTGATTCTAAGATCTGTGTTTGATCATGTATATGTTTTTGCTCTTTATTCTTTGTTATAGAGCCAAAAAGATTGGAGAAGTGGTTTACCCATACATCTCCATTTTGGATAGATAATTCTTCGTGTTGTTGTTTGTTTAGTGTTTTCCAATTTTCCCAGAAGTGGTTAGAGTCTATGGATTCTTCAATTGCATTGAGCTGATTTCTGACATGCTGTTCCTTCTTTTTCCGTAGTGTATTTCTGTATTGTTTTAGTGATTCACCATAGTGAAGGCGTAGACTCAGGTTTTCCGGGTCTCTATGTTTTTGGTTGGACAGGTTTCTCAATTTCTTTCTTAGATTTTTGCATTCTTCATCAAACCATTTGTCATTATTGTTAATTTTCTTCGGTTTTCTATTTGAGATTTTTAGATTTGATAGGGAAGCTGAGAGGTCAAATATACTGTTAAGATTTTCTACTGCCAAGTTTACACCTTCACTATTACAGTGGAACGTTTTACCCAGGAAATTGTCTAAGAGGGATTGAATTTGTTGTTGCCTAATTGTTTTTTGGTAGGTTTCCAAACTGCATTCCTTCCATCTATAGCATTTCCTAATGTTACTCAGTTCCTTTGGCTTTGATGCCTCATGATTGAGTATTGCTCTGTTTAAGTAGACTGTGATTTTGCTGTGGTCTGATAGGGGTGTCAGTGGGCTGACTGTGAACGCTCTGAGAGACTCTGGGTTGAGGTCAGTGATAAAGTAGTCTACAGTACTACTGCCAAGAGATGAGCTATAGGTGTACCTACCATAGGAGTCCCCTCGAAGCCTACCGTTGACTATGTACATACCCAGCGTGCGACAGAGCTGCAGGAGTTGTGACCCGTTTTTGTTGGTTATGTTGTCATAGTTGTGCCTAGGGGGGCATATGGGGGAGGGAATGCTGTCACCTCCAGGCAGGTGTTTGCCCCCCTGTGTGCTGAGGGTGTCAGGTTCTTGTCCGGTTCTGGCATTTAGGTCGCCACAGACTAGTACATGTCCCTGGGCCTGGAAATGATTGATTTCCCCCTCCAGGATGGAGAAGCTGTCTTCATTAAAATATGGGGATTCTAGTGGGGGGATATAGGTAGCACACAGGAGGACATTTTTCTCTGTTAGGATAATTTCTTTTTGAATTTCTAGCCAAATGTAGAATGTTCCTGTTTTGATTAATTTAATGGAGTGAGTTAGGTCTGCTCTATACCAAATTAGCATACCCCCTGAGTCCCTTCCCTGTTTCACACCTGGTAGTTTGGTGGATGGGACTACCAGCTCTCTGTAACCTAGAGGGCAACCAGTGGGTCCATCTCCTCTATACCAGGTTTCTTGCAGGATGTCTCTCTCTCTGTCACTCTCTCTCTCTCTCTCTCTAGGGATCATTTGTTTACTGATGCTTCTAGTCTGTCTCTCCTCTGATGCACTCAACCCTACAGCATTTTTCCATATTAGAGAGGAGAAGACAAGACGTGAACTGTGTCCCACATGGCACCCTATTCCCAACACAGTGCACAACTTTTTACCAGGGCTCATGTCTAAAGTAGTGCACTACATAGGGAATAGGGTGCAATCTGGAAGGCAGCCATGGTCTCGGAGGATGGTGTGACTTCTGACACTGCATGTCTGTTGCATGCCGTAGATTTCTCTGAGACAGAGGCTGAGTTCCAAATGGAACTCTATTCCCTACAGACAGAGGCTGAGTTCCAAATGGAACTATATTCCATACAGACAGAGGCTGAGTTCCAAATGGAACTCTATTCCATACAGACAGAGGCTGAGTTCCAAATGGAACTCTATTCCCTACAGACAGAGGCTGAGTCACAAATGGAACTATATTCCCTACAGACAGAGGTTGAGTTCCAAATGGAACTCTATTCCCTACAGACAGAGGCTGAGTTCCAAATGGAACTATATTCCCTACAGACAGAGGTTGAGTTCCAAATGGAACTCTATTTCTTACAGACAGAGGCTGAGTTCCAAATGGAACTATATTTCCTACAGACAGAGGCTGAGTTCCAAATGGAACTATATTCCCTACAGACAGAGGTTGAGTTCCAAATGGAACTCTATTTCCTACAGACAGAGGCTGAGTCCCAAATGGAACTCTATTCCCTACAGACAGAGGCTGAATGGAACTCTATTCCCTTCGTAGTGCACTACATTTGACTCGGGGCCCTAACATAACAGGAGGTTGGTGGCACCTTAATCAGGGAGGACAGGCATGTGGTAACAGCAGGAGCAGAGTAAGTGTGTTATGGTATCAACTACATAGAGGACATGGTTTCCATGGTGTTTGATACCATTCCATTTACTCTGTTCCAGTCATTATTATGAGCCGTCCTCCCCTCAGCAGCCTCCACTGTGCCCTACGGTCCCTGTGCCCTACGGACCCTGTGCCCTAAGGGGCCTGGTCAAATATAGTGCACTATATAGGGAATAGGGTGCCAGCTGACAGAAGGTGAAATACTGGAGGTGTACGACTCATTAAGAACAGGTTAAGTAACAATATAATAACTCATACATACTGTACCACACACTGGAATGTAATAACTCTCAGATACTACACACTGGAATGTAATAACTCTCAGATACTACACACTAGAATGTAATAACTCTCAGATACTACAGACTATAATGTAATAACTCTCAGATACTACACACTAGAATGTAATAACTCTCAGATACTACACACTAGAATGTAATAACTCTCAGATACTACAGACTGGAATGTAATAACTCTCAGATACTACACACTAGAATATAATAACTCTCAGATACTACACACTAGAATGTAATAACTCTCAGATACTACAGACTATAATGTAATAACTCTCAGATACTACACACTAGAATATAATAACTCTCAGATACTACACACTAGAATGTAATAACTCTCAGATAGTACATACTAGAGTGTAATAACTCTCCTATATAGTACACTACTTTAGACCAGAGCCCTATGTATAGTGCACTACTTTGGACCAGAACCCTATTTCCTATATAGTGCACTACTTTAGACCAGAGCCCTATTCCCTATATAGTGCACTACTTTAGACCAGAACCCGTATCTGATCAGCCACTCTTCAATGACTAATGCCTGATGTGCATTGAGACACAGAACAGCTCTCGGTTGGAAGGGAAGGAAGAGACGGCCGCAGCCTCCCAAACAGCCATATGTCACCGAAGCTCTGTTACGCTGTCAGTGTCTGTAGAACGAGGTGGACGGATGGTACGTGTGAGCAGAAGGCTGAACAACACAGGCTGTGTTTATAACGTAGTAGTCTCTGTTATCATCACGTCTCACCAGAGGGGGAGTGCTGCGGGCCGCGGCGCCGGGCCCAAGCCTGATTGAAATGGATGTTTTGATTTGTTTTGAAGGACATAGTAAGTGGAGCAGGGACCTTTTCAGCCATACAACAAGACATGTCTGTTTATCTGTTGAGAGTAGTAATTCATCTAGCCTGGTTCCCAGGTCTGCTTGTGCTGTCTTGCCAACTCCTACTGTATATATGGATACTGTCGTGGTGACAAAGATCATATAGGAGGGTGGCAAGACAGCACTAACTTGAGAAGCATACAACCAGGCCAATAGGCATTGTGAGGTAACTTGAGAAGCATACAACCAGGCCAATAGGCATTGTGAGGTAACTTGAGAAGCATACAACCAGGCCAATAGGCATTGTGAGGTAACTTGAGAAGCATACAACCAGGCCAGTAGGCATTGTGAGGTAACTTGAGAAGCATACAACCAGGCCAATAGGCATTGTGAGGTAACTTGAGAAGCATACAACCAGGCCAATAGGCATTGTGAGGTAACTTGAGAAGCATACAACCAGGCCAATAGGCATTGTGAGGTAACTTGAGAGGCATACAACCAGGCCAATAGGCATTGTGAGGTAACTTGAGAAGCATACAACCAGGCCAATAGGCATTGTGAGGTAACTCGAGAAGCATACAACCAGGCCAATAGGCATTGTGAGGTAACTTGAGAAGCATACAACCAGGCCAATAGGCATTGTGAGGTAACTTGAGAAGCATACAACCAGGCCAATAGGCATTGTGAGGTAACTTGAGAAGCATACAACCAGGCCAATAGGCATTGTGAGGTAACTTGAGAAGCATACAACCAGGCCAATAGGCATTGTGAGGTAACTTGAGAAGCATACAACCAGGCCAATAGGCATTGTGAGGTAACTTGAGAAGCATACAACCAGGCCAATAGGCATTGTGAGGTAACTCGAGAAGCATACAACCAGGCCAATAGGCATTGTGAGGTAACTTGAGAAGCATACAACCAGGCCAATAGGCATTGTGAGGTAACTCGAGAAGCATACAACCAGGCCAATAGGCATTGTGAGGTAACTTGAGAAGCATACAACCAGGCCAGTAGGCATTGTGAGGTAACTTGAGAAGCATACAACCAGGCCAATAGGCATTGTGAGGTAACTTGAGAAGCATACAACCAGGCCAATAGACATTGTGAGGTAACTTGAGAAGCATACAACCAGGCCAATAGGCATTGTGAGGTAACTTGAGAAGCACTGGGTGTTTAAATTAGAGCCTGTGGATCTTGAGTGATTTAAGAGACTTCCATATTGATCACAGCTCTTAATGTTGCCTGAGTGGATGGAACCAACTGTCATCAATATCATACGACGACAACTGCTCCTATTCCGATAGTAATACAGTCATATGGGCTGGCAGGGTAGCCTAGTGGTTAGAGCGTTGGACTAGTAACCGAAAGGTTGCAAGTTCAAATCCCTGAGCTGACAAGGTACAAATCTGTCGTTCTGCTGGCCTACCTGGTATTTATGTATATTTTAACATTTTATTTCACCTTTATTTAACCAGGTAGGCCAGTATATACTACTAATACCTGGACTAAGTCATGTAGTGACGACACAGACAGAAGATCAACTTGGTTGAGGGAAAGAAGCTGCATTCCTTCACAACTGACAGATCATCAGAGCAGTCAAATACCTGAAGCCGTTGTCCGTCCAAACCTTTTGGAGTCCAGGGAGTTGATACAGACTGAAGGCTGCTGTTTCTGATTGGCTAAGGCTTTACACTAGTCACTACTGGGTCTGTTTCTGATTGGATAAGGCTTTACACTAGTCACTACTGGGTCTGTTTCTGATTGGATAAGGCTTTACACTAGTCACTACTGGGTCTGTTTCTGATTGGATAAGGCTTTACACTAGTCACTACGGGGACTGTTTCTGATTGGCTAAGGCTTTTCACTCTTCACTACTGGGACTGTTTCTGATTGGCTAAGGCTTTACACTAGTCACTACTGGGACTGTTTCTGATTGGCTATGGCTTTACACTAGTCACTACTGGGACTGTTTCTGATTGGCTAAGGCATTACACTAGTCACTACTGGGACTGTTTCTGATTGGCTAAGGCTTTACACTAGTCACTACTGGGACTTTTTCTGATTGGCTAAGGCTTTACACTAGTCACTACTGGGACTGTTTCTGATTGGCTAAGGCTTTACACTAGTCACTACTGGGACTGTTTCTGATTGGCTATGGCTTTACACTAGTCACTACTGGGACTGTTTCTGATTGGCTAAGGCTTTACATTAGTCACTACTGGGACTGTTTCTGATTGGCTAAGGCTTTACACTAGTCACTACTGGGACTGTTTCTGATTGGCTAAGGCTTTACATTAGTCACTACTGGGTCTGTTTCTGATTGGCTAAGGCTTTACACTAGTCACTACTGTGTCCAAGCCATGGACGAGATATCGATTCAGAAGTGTTGTGAGGCGCACACACACACACACACACACAGACAGACAGACAGACAGACAGACAGACAGACAGCTCACGAGGCCCCAGCCATGACCTTAACAACGCACCACAGTCCCCATTATACATACCTGCTGGTTCAGTTCACAGCAGGAACAGCAGTACTTCAGCCATACGCATAAACAAATGGCTCTTCATTGCACTTGGTTTCAAACATAATGTTTTGTATTATTACGGCCAATAGTGAATATACAGTCCCATAGTGTTGTGAAGGCTAGTGTGTAAACACATGCTGCTTATCTGTTTATTTCCTGGTTGCTTCAGGCTCTCTGTCGCTCTGCTGTTGATTTGCATGAAAGCAAAACTGCCATATCAAAGACTTATAGATGACCTGGAGCCAGTGGGTTTGGCGACAGATATGTGGTGAGGGCCAGCCAACGAGAGCATACAGGTCGCAGTGGTGGGTCGTATATGGGGCTTTGGTGACAAAACGGATGGCACTGTGATAGACTGCATCCAGTTTGATGAGTAAATGACATCGCCGAAGTCAAGGATCGGTAGTTAAGTCAGTTTTACGAGGGTATGTTTGGCAGCATGAGTGAAGGAGGCTTTGTTTGCGAAATAGGAAGCCGATTCTAGATTTAATTTTGGATTGGAGATTCTTAATGTGAGTCGAAGGAGAGTTTACAGTCAAGCCAGACACCTAGGTATTTGTAGTTGTCCACATATTCTAGGTCAGAACCGTCCAGAGAAGTGATGCTAGTCGGGCGGGAGGGTGCCGGGCAGCGAATCGGTTGAAGAGCATGAACTTAGTTTTACTACTCTGACTCAGAGGGACGACATGCTAGTGTGTATGGAAGGATCTCACTGCTTTTATTTAGACTTTCAGAGAGGTGTGTGTGTGTGTGTGTGTGTGTGTGTGTGTGTGTGTGTGTGTGTGTGTGTGTGTGTGTGTGTGTGTGTGTGTGTGTGTGTGTGTGTGTGTGTGTGTGTGTGTGTGTGTGTGTGTGTGTGTGTGTGTGGCGTGCATGTGTGTGTGTCTTCACTCCTGAATCCTGACTCCTGTATGGTCAGGGCTGAGACTAGGGGAGTAGACAGACGTTGTGTGTGTGTGTGTGTCTCTTCTCTCCTGAATCCTGACTCCTGTATGGTCAGGGCTGAGACTGGGGGAGTAGACAGACGTTGTGTGTGTGGCGTGCGTGTGTGTGTGTGTGTGTCTTCACTCCTGAATCCTGACTCCTGTATGGTCAGGGCTGAGACTGGGGGAGTAGACAGACGTTGAAGGAGCTAAACCCTTCTAGTAGTCGGTACATTCGTCCATTCCACCAAGCTTCCACCCACACTTCCCTTGGGGAATATTACAATAGTTTGCAGTCTGACAGACAGACTCCATGCCGTATTTTCAAGGTGGGTTGCTCAGCAAACACAGCACTAATTCACTACTAATAATGCAGATTTGTAAACGGTTTGCACTTAAATTGCACTCTAGCTGCAACTCAAATCAGAGTTTATTTGTCACGTGACCCTCAGGATGTAACAGAACTAAACAGTACAGTGAAGTGCTTGCTGGTGGGCTCTTCCTTAACAACGCAACTATACTATATCACCAAAAAGGAAACGCAAACATGAATAAGAAAGTTCTCGAGAATAGAAGACCGGTCAGTATCAGAACCAACCAATAGAAGACAGGTCAGTATCAGAACCAACCAATAGAAGACCGGTCGGTGTCAGAACCAACCAATAGAAGACAGGTCAGTATCAGAACCAACCAATAGAAGACAGGTCGGTATCAGAACCAACCAATAGAAGACAGGTCAGTATCAGAACCAACCAATAGAAGACCGGTCGGTGTCAGAACCAACCAATAGAAGACCGGTCAGTATCAGAACCAACCAATAGAAGACCGGTCAGTATCAGAACCAACCAATAGAAGACCGGTCAGTATCAGAACCAACCAATAGAAGACAGGTCAGTATCAGAACCAACCAATAGAAGACCGGTCAGTATCAGAACCAACCAATAGAAGACCGGTCAGTATCAGAACCAACCAATAGAAGACCGGTCGGTGTCAGAACCAACCAATAGAAGACCGGTCGGTGTCAGAACCAACCAATAGAAGACCGGTCAGTATCAGAACCAACCAATAGAAGACCGGTCAGTATCAGAACCAACCAATAGAAGACCGGTCAGTATCAGAACCAACCAATAGAAGACCGGTCGGTGTCAGAACCAACCAATAGAAGACCGGTCGGTGTCAGAACCAACCAATAGAAGACCGGTCAGTATCAGAACCAACCAATAGAAGACCGGTCAGTATCAGAACCAACCAATAGAAGACCGGTCAGTATCAGAACCAACCAATAGAAGACCGGTCAGTATCAGAACCAACCAATAGAAGACCGGTCGGTATCAGAACCAACCAATAGAAGACCGGTCGGTATCAGAACCAACCAATAGAAGACAGGTAGGTATCAGAACCAACCAATAGAAGACCGGTCGGTATCAGAACCAACCAATAGAAGACAGGTCGGTATCAGAACCAACCAATGGAAGACAGGTCGGTATCAGAACCAACCAATAGAAGACAGGTCGGTGTCAGAACCAACCAATAGAAGACAGGTCGGTATCAGAACCAATCAATAGAAGACCGGTCAGTATCAGAACCAACCAATAGAAGACCGGTCGGTATCAGAACCAACCAATAGAAGACAGGTCGGTATCAGAACCAACCAATGGAAGACAGGTCGGTATCAGAACCAACCAATAGAAGACAGGTCGGTGTCAGAACCAACCAATAGAAGACAGGTCGGTATCAGAACCAACCAATAGAAGACCGGTCAGTATCAGAACCAACCAATAGAAGACAGGTCGGTATCAGAACCAACCAATAGAAGACAGGTCGGTATCAGAACCAACCAATAGAAGACAGGTCGGTATCAGAACCAACCAATAGAAGACCGGTCAGTATCAGAACCAACCAATAGAAGACCGGTCAGTATCAGAACCAACCAATAGAAGACCGGTCAGTATCAGAACCAACCAATAGAAGACCGGTCAGTATCAGAACCAACCAATGGAAGACCGGTCAGTATCAGAACCAACCAATAGAAGACCGGTCAGTATCAGAACCAACCAATAGAAGACAGGTCGGTATCAGAACCAATCAATGGAAGACAGGTCGGTATCAGAACCAATCAATGGAAGACAGGTCGGTATCAGAACCAACCAATAGAAGACAGGTCGGTATCAGAACCAACCAATAGAAGACAGGTCGGTATCAGAACCAACCAATAGAAGACAGGTCGGTATCAGAACCAACCAATAGAAGACAGGTCGGTATCAGAACCAATCAATAGAAGACAGGTCGGTATCATAACCAACCAATAGAAGACAGGTCGGTATCAGAACCAACCAATAGAAGACAGGTTAGTATCAGAACCAACCAATGGATGACTGGTCAGTATCAGAACCAACCAATAGAAGACAGGTTGGTATCAGAACCAACCAATGGAAGACCGGTCAGTATCAGAACCAACCAATAGAAGACAGGTCGGTATCAGAACCAACCAATAGAAGACAGGTTAGTATCAGAACCAACCAATGGATGACTGGTCAGTATCAGAACCAACCAATAGAAGACAGGTTGGTATCAGAACCAACCAATGGAAGACCGGTCAGTATCAGAACCAACCAATAGAAGACCGGTCAGTATCAGAACCAACCAATAGAAGACAGGTCGGTATCAGAACCAACCAATGGATGACCGGTCAGTATCAGAACCAACCAATAGAAGACCGGTCGGTGTCAGAACCAACCAATAGAAGACCGGTCAGTATCAGAACCAACCAATAGAAGACCGGTCAGTATCAGAACCAACCAATAGAAGACCGGTCAGTATCAGAACCAACCAATAGAAGACCGGTCGGTGTCAGAACCAACCAATAGAAGACCGGTCGGTGTCAGAACCAACCAATAGAAGACCGGTCAGTATCAGAACCAACCAATAGAAGACCGGTCAGTATCAGAACCAACCAATAGAAGACCGGTCAGTATCAGAACCAACCAATAGAAGACCGGTCAGTATCAGAACCAACCAATAGAAGACCGGTCGGTATCAGAACCAACCAATAGAAGACCGGTCGGTATCAGAACCAACCAATAGAAGACAGGTCGGTATCAGAACCAACCAATAGAAGACCGGTCGGTATCAGAACCAACCAATAGAAGACAGGTCGGTATCAGAACCAACCAATGGAAGACAGGTCGGTATCAGAACCAACCAATAGAAGACAGGTCGGTGTCAGAACCAACCAATAGAAGACAGGTCGGTATCAGAACCAATCAATAGAAGACCGGTCAGTATCAGAACCAACCAATAGAAGACCGGTCGGTATCAGAACCAACCAATAGAAGACAGGTCGGTATCAGAACCAACCAATGGAAGACAGGTCGGTATCAGAACCAACCAATAGAAGACAGGTCGGTGTCAGAACCAACCAATAGAAGACAGGTCGGTATCAGAACCAACCAATAGAAGACCGGTCAGTATCAGAACCAACCAATAGAAGACAGGTCGGTATCAGAACCAACCAATAGAAGACAGGTCGGTATCAGAACCAACCAATAGAAGACAGGTCGGTATCAGAACCAACCAATAGAAGACCGGTCAGTATCAGAACCAACCAATAGAAGACCGGTCAGTATCAGAACCAACCAATAGAAGACCGGTCAGTATCAGAACCAACCAATAGAAGACCGGTCAGTATCAGAACCAACCAATGGAAGACCGGTCAGTATCAGAACCAACCAATAGAAGACCGGTCAGTATCAGAACCAACCAATAGAAGACAGGTCGGTATCAGAACCAATCAATGGAAGACAGGTCGGTATCAGAACCAATCAATGGAAGACAGGTCGGTATCAGAACCAACCAATAGAAGACAGGTCGGTATCAGAACCAACCAATAGAAGACAGGTCGGTATCAGAACCAACCAATAGAAGACAGGTCGGTATCAGAACCAACCAATAGAAGACAGGTCGGTATCAGAACCAATCAATAGAAGACAGGTCGGTATCATAACCAACCAATAGAAGACAGGTCGGTATCAGAACCAACCAATAGAAGACAGGTTAGTATCAGAACCAACCAATGGATGACTGGTCAGTATCAGAACCAACCAATAGAAGACAGGTTGGTATCAGAACCAACCAATGGAAGACCGGTCAGTATCAGAACCAACCAATAGAAGACAGGTCGGTATCAGAACCAACCAATAGAAGACAGGTTAGTATCAGAACCAACCAATGGATGACTGGTCAGTATCAGAACCAACCAATAGAAGACAGGTTGGTATCAGAACCAACCAATGGAAGACCGGTCAGTATCAGAACCAACCAATAGAAGACCGGTCAGTATCAGAACCAACCAATAGAAGACAGGTCGGTATCAGAACCAACCAATGGATGACCGGTCAGTATCAGAACCAACCAATAGAAGACAGGTCGGTATCAGAACCAACCAATGGAAGACAGGTTAGTATCAGTACCAATCAATAGAAGACAGGTTGGTATCAGTACAAACCAATAAAAGACAGGTTAGTATCAGTACCAACCAATAGAAGACAAGTTAGTATCAGTACCAACCAATAGAAGACAAGTTAGTATCAGTACCAACCAATAGAAGACAGGTTGGTATCAGAACCAACCAATGGAAGACCGGTCAGTATCAGAACAAACCAATAGAAGACCGGTCAGTATCAGAACCAACCAATAGAAGACAGGTCGGTATCAGAACCAACCAATGGATGACCGGTCAGTATCAGAACCAACCAATGGAAGACAGGTTAGTATCAGTACCAATCAATAGAAGACAGGTTGGTATCAGTACAAACCAATAAAAGACAGGTTAGTATCAGTACCAACCAATAGAAGACAAGTTAGTATCAGTACCAACCAATAGAAGACAAGTTAGTATCAGTACCAACCAATAGAAGACAAGTTAGTATCGGTACCAACCAATAGAAGACAAGTTAGTATCAGTACCAACCAATAGAAGACAAGTTAGTATCAGTACCAACCAATAGAAGACAGGTTAGTATCAGTACCAACCAATAGAAGACAGGTCAGTATCAGTACCAACCAATAGAAGACAGGTTGGTATCAGTACAAACCAATAAAAGACAGGTTAGTATCAGTACCAACCAATAGAAGACAAGTTAGTATCAGTACCAACCAATAGAAGACAAGTTAGTATCAGTACCAACCAATAGAAGACAAGTTAGTATCGGTACCAACCAATAGAAGACAAGTTAGTATCAGTACCAACCAATAGAAGACAAGTTAGTATCAGTACCAACCAATAGAAGACAGGTTAGTATCAGTACCAACCAATAGAAGACAGGTCAGTATCAGTACCAACCAATAGAAGACAGGTTAGTATCAGTACCAACCAATAGAAGACAGGTTAGTATCAGTACCAACCAATAGAAGACAGGTCAGTATCAGTACCAACCAATAGAAGACAGGTTAGTATCAGTACCAACCAATAGAAGACAGGTTAGTATCAGTACCAACCAATAGAAGACAGGTCAGTATCAGTACCAACCAATAGAAGACAGGTTAGTATCAGTACCAACCAATAGAAGACAAGTTAGTATCAGTACCAACCAATAGAAGACAGGTTAGTATCAGTACCAACCAATAGAAGACAGGTCAGTATCAGTACCAACCAATAGAAGACAGGTTAGTATCAGTACCAACCAATAGAAGACAGGTTAGTATCAGTACCAACCAATAGAAGACAGGTCAGTATCAGTACCAACCAATAGAAGACAGGTTAGTATCAGTACCAACCAATAGAAGACAGGTCAGTATCAGTACCAACCAATAGAAGACAGGTTAGTATCAGTACCAACCAATAGAAGACAGGTTAGTATCAGTACCAACCAATAGAAGACAAGTTAGTATCAGTACCAACCAATAAAAGACAAGTTAGTATCAGTACCAACCAATAAAAGACAGGTTAGTATCAGTACCAACCAATAGAAGACAGGTTAGTATCAGTACCAACCAATAGAAGGGATAGTTGTAGTCCTGTGAGAACGAATACCACAACGGTTTAGTAAAGTTGATGAACATTAATGTGTAGATCCAATGTTGTGAATCTGTAACAGACGAAACACAGTTGTACCCCTTTGCAGTCTGAAATACCTGCAACTCAAACACTAATGAGAGAGTCTGCGTGCTAAAAGCTCATTATTCCAGTAATGTACAATAGGGATTCCAGTTGCTATTGTCTGAAGAGAATGCATGTTGAAGTCCCATAGTGTGTTTCCTGGTGGCCTCATGATGGGCTCGTTAGACACATAGTGGTTCAGTGGGGCACCAAAGTGGGGCACCACAGTGCAGTAGAGTATCATATGTGTTTAGGGCTATACAGACTATTCTGATGTGCAAAACGATATTTAATTTCAGAATGTGATAAGAATGTGGTTAGGGGGGTGGTCAAGTGTTTGGTTAAGGGTTAAGGTAAAAGTTCTGTTTGAGTTTTTTTGGATCGTTGCGAGTCAGAAAAGTCCTTATAGATCTTCCTATCACGTTATATTAATGAATGGGCCGGTTGGGTTTGGGTTCGTGATCACCAAGTGACCAAGAGGACTTCCCTAATGTAGGCTGTCTGTCGGTTCCTGCTGGGACATTGGCTGGTGGTGCGTCGCCAGCTTAGCAACCGATCCAACCACATCTCACGCTCATTAGTGAGTGAGAGAGAGAGAGAGAGAGAGCGAGGTGGATGAGTGCAAGGACGATAGATAAGGAAGAAGGCAACACCCAAACTTGTTGCCCGACTATGTATTTGCAGTGTAGGTGAGAGAGAATGATGGCGCTTCTGTTGCATCTAACGTTAGAATGTTGCTTGTGTTGAAGAAAAAAACAAAACACGGAGTTTGTTTGTTGTTGTATTGATCTACAGTAGCCTCGCGTGGGATATTTTTTTTTGTTGTATCTATAGGTTCATGTTTTTGGGGTTGTATTTCCAAGCGATGGTGGCAGCAGAAGCAACATTTCAGCTGGTGTTGATGGAAGACTTCCCAGTTTTGCAGAGTTGCACGTTGCGAATGCAAGACTGGATGTAGCTGATTGGAGTAGCGAAATTGGTGATCACACAGCCGAGTGGGAGGAGGGGAGATTCTGAAAGTGGGTTTTTCCGTGTGTGACTCTCCAGCGGCCATGTTATCCAAGAAGCCGTGCGCTGCCGTCTACCCAACTGGTAAGGAACAACAATATGGAGCCGAACGGGCTAAACAATACGGTTAAACTCACTTTGATCGCCGGAGGAATATTGTTGATGGATTTTATGCCTTTTTTGTCGGGTCCTTTGTAACAAGTTTATTACACGTTTACGCCGAGTCTTGCTTCGGGTTTTCCCTGGTCTGTTGAAGAGGGGGGGAGCCTTTGCTAAAATAGTGTATCCCTGCTCTATGTTTTGAGTAGTTAATGGCGATACATTCGGGGATTTTTTTTCTTTCTTTCTCTAAAGCCTGAAGTGGGCTGTGTGCAAAACCAAAGTCAAATGCTGGTGTGTTATTTATCCCATATGACAGTATGTGTGTCAAGAGAGAACACAGGTTTATTTCTGCAAGCACGACGGAATCATATGCCCACTGGTTTCTGTGTTGTTTTTTTCCCGATCTCTATATGCTACACGACTATGGGGCGCAAAAGGATCTTAAAACCAACGACAGCCTACACTCTGGCGGTCATCATCTGTTGTTCCAAGCACACATAATGTGGAATTAACCTACCTGTTTTGCCGAAGCCATTGTCGCAAGAAGGATTTCCACCTACAATGACCCCCTAAATGCCTGATTAAATTACTATCCTTAAAAGGGATTAAGACCATAGCCTACTCTACAGCCTGATAACTCTGAGGTGGCCCTATGTGGGTAAATAGGCCCATTCAGATTAACCTCATTTCCTGTGTCATTTTGTACGATCTGCAGGCAAAGGGGGTGAGATCTGCCAGCTACAGTCTTCCCCCGGAATCGGAGTCGGGGGTCCCCGGGCCGGAGCAGCGACAGACCCGCCATCGCCGGTCACATTACCACCCCTCAGGAATATCAAGTCGCTCACGGTACGTAACCTACAGAGCCATGCTTGCTTGTGGGTTTACTGTGGACTAAACATCGGCTTCTTATTATAATACTAATAATGGTGTGGACCTGCTGCCTATTGCAATGGGATACAGTAGTTTCATTTACATCGTGCATCGCTTATCTATAGGCTATAGAGACCGGAAATGGTGTCTAATAACAACATGTTTTGTTGCGAACAGGGAGGGTTGTGTCGTTACATGGTTGTTACAACGTAGCGCCGCTGTTTGGTTTAGATTCAGCTCAACGGAATGCAACCACGTAACAAGTTGTCCTGCCACACTGTCACGTGAGGTGTACATTATAGGGCATTAGCACGTGTAGGGTACAGCAGACAATACATAGATATCAAGCTATATATCGTGTAATCCTAGATAACGCGTACGGTGGTAGCCTATGTCACGTGTGCTTATAGTTTTGTTTATGACCGTGGAAGGGCTACACGGTATTCGTTCTTTACGGTGCTGTAACTTTTACGATGATCGTAGCAGGCGGCATAGGCTAGATTTCAAGCTTGGAGCTTTAACGTTAGTTAGACTACTCAGTGATACAGTTGCAACTTGCAAAATCCCAGGCACCATATTTAGGATTTGTTGTTGTTGCTGTTGTTGTTGCTGTTGTTGTTGCATGCCTACAGCGTTGTTGAGTTGACAGTTAGTTACGATGTTTAGCATGTTGTCAGACTGGTATAAAATGTGAGGCCACACGATAAGAGTCTTGTCTAGAAGCCATGGCCGGTGTGTGTGTGTGTGTCTGGGGGGAGGAGGGGGGCGTTCCTCCCTGCTCGGTTTGGAACGCACGGGGATTCAGGGAAATAGAAGGTTGAGATTTAATATGAGTTTGCATGCTGTAGAAAAAGATACCGTTTTATTTATTGTTATGATAATCACGTTGACAGAGATACTCAGGTAAGCAGAGGCTATGTGTCTTGTGGAGGTTGTAGCTACGTTAGCCGACTGACTTATAGCCTACCCGATGTTTGCACATGATCTCCGACTGATATGTATTTATTTGATCAATCGAGACTATAAGGGCCATATGTTGGGAGGGATGTGTAAACATGACCCACATGTAAACATGATATTGTAATGTTTTAACACTGGTGGATAGTTGGTCCAGCAGGCTCTATAAGCGTGTCCTGAAGTAATGGAGGATTTGGACTCCAGTTAAATGAAGGAGGAGTCTCCAGGCCTTTATTTAGTCCTTCCTTCAAATAGATATAAATATAGACTCGGCCAGAAGGACGAGCTCAGCAGCTCAGCAGCTTTCTCCTGACAGAGGATTTTATTGGGCCCTTGTGTTTATCTTCAACTATGATTTAAGGAAAATAAAACCTGACCAGGAAGTTCAAATCAAAATGAGGAAGATTTATATTGGTCCTTCCTGAAATAGCCCCAGGGACAACGTTGTTAAGTTGTAAATAAACCACAGATATATTCCTCACCAGTGTCTGTGCTGTGAGGAACAGACATATTACTCACCAGTGTCTGTCTCTGTGCTGTGAGGAACAGACATATTACTCACCAGTGTCTGTGCTGTGAGGAACAGATATATTCCTCACCAGTGTCTGTGCTGTGAGGAACAGACATATTCCTCACCAGTGTCTGTGCTGTGAGGAACAGACATATTCCTCACCAGTGTCTGTGCTGTGAGGAACAGACATATTCCTCACCAGTCTCTGTGCTGTGAGGAACAGACATATTCCTCACCAGTGTCTGTGCTGTGAGGAACAGACATATTCCTCACCAGTGTCTGTGCTGTGAGGAACAGACATATTCCTCACCAGTCTCTGTGCTGTGAGGAACAGACATATTCCTCACCAGTGTCTGTGCTGTGAGGAACAGACATATTCCTCACCAGTGTCTGTGCTGTGAGGAACAGACATATTCCTCACCGGTGTCTGTGCTGTGAGGAACAGACATATTCCTCACCAGTGTCTGTGCTGTGAGGAACAGACATATTCCTCACCGGTGTCTGTGCTGTGAGGAACAGACATATTCCTCACCAGTGTCTGTGCTGTGAGGAACAGACATATTACTCACCAGTGTCTGTCTCTGTGCTGTGAGGAACAGACATATTCCTCACCAGTGTCTGTCTCTGTGCTGTGAGGAACAGACATATTCCTCACCAGTCCCTGTCTCTGTGCTGTGAGGAACAGACATATTCCTCACCAGTCCCTGTGCTGTGAGGAACATACATATTCCTCACCAGTGTCTGTCTCTGTGCTGTGAGGAACAGACATATTCCTCACCAGTCCCTGTCTCTGTGCTGTGAGGAACAGATATATTCCTCACCAGTGTCTGTCTCTGTGCTGTGAGGAACAGACATATTACTCACCAGTGTCTGTCTCTGTGAGGAACAGACATATTCCTCACCAGTGTCTGTCTCTGTGCTGTGAGGAACAGACATATTCCTCACCAGTCTCTGTGCTGTGAGGAACAGACATATTCCTCACCAGTCCCTGTCTCTGTGCTGTGAGGAACAGACATATTCCTCACCAGTGTCTGTGCTGTGAGGAACAGACATATTCCTCACCAGTGTCTGTGCTGTGAGGAACAGACATATTCCTCACCAGTCCCTGTCTCTGTGCTGTGAGGAACAGACATATTCCTCACCAGTCTCTGTGCTGTGAGGAACAGACATATTCCTCACCAGTCCCTGTCTCTGTGCTGTGAGGAACAGACATATTCCTCACCAGTCTCTGTGCTGTGAGGAACAGACATATTCCTCACCAGTCTCTGTGCTGTGAGGAACAGACATATTCCTCACCAGTGTCTGTCTCTGTGCTGTGAGGAACAGACATATTCCTCACCAGTCTCTGTGCTGTGAGGAACAGACATAATCCTCACCAGTCTCTGTGCTGTGAGGAACAGACATAATTCTCACCAGTCTCTGTGCTGTGAGGAACAGACATATTCCTCACCAGTGTCAGTCTCTGTGCTGTGAGGAACAGACATATTCCTCACCAGTCTCTGTGCTGTGAGGAACAGACATATTCCTCACCAGTCTCTGTGCTGTGAGGAACAGACACATTCCTCACCAGTCTCTGTGCTGTGAGGAACAGACATATTCCTCACCAGTGTCAGTCTCTGTGCTGTGAGGAACAGACATATTCCTCACCAGTCTCTGTGCTGTGAGGAACAGACATATTCCTCACCAGTCTCTGTGCTGTGAGGAACAGACATATTCCTCACCAGTCTCTGTGCTGTGAGGAACAGACATATTCCTCATCAGTCTCTGTGCTGTGAGGAACAGACATATTCCTCACCAGTGTCTGTGCTGTGAGGAACAGACATATTCCTCACCAGTCTCTGTGCTGTGAGGAACATACATATTCCCCACCAGTCTCTGTGCTGTGAGGAACAGACATATTCCTCACCAGTCTCTGTGCTGTGAGGAACAGACATATTCCTCATCAGTCCCTGTCTCTGTGCTGTGAGGAACAGACATATTCCTCACCAGTCCCTGTCTCTGTGCTGTGAGGAACAGACATATTACTCACCAGTCTCTGTGCTGTGAGGAACAGACATATTACTCACCAGTGTCTGTGCTGTGAGGAACAGACATATTCCTCACCAGTGTCTGTCTCTGTGCTGTGAGGAACAGACATATTCCTCACCAGTGTCAGTCTCTGTGCTGTGAGGAACAGACATATTCCTCACCAGTCCCTGTGCTGTGAGGAACAGACATATTCCTCACCAGTGTCTGTCTCTGTGCTGTGAGGAACAGACATATTCCTCACCAGTCCCTGTCTCTGTGCTGTGAGGAACAGATATATTCCTCACCAGTGTCTGTCTCTGTGCTGTGAGGAACAGACATATTACTCACCAGTGTCTGTCTCTGTGAGGAACAGACATATTCCTCACCAGTGTCTGTCTCTGTGCTGTGAGGAACAGACATATTCCTCACCAGTCTCTGTGCTGTGAGGAACAGACATATTCCTCACCAGTCCCTGTCTCTGTGCTGTGAGGAACAGACATATTCCTCACCAGTGTCTGTGCTGTGAGGAACAGACATATTCCTCACCAGTGTCTGTGCTGTGAGGAACAGACATATTCCTCACCAGTCCCTGTCTCTGTGCTGTGAGGAACAGACATATTCCTCACCAGTCTCTGTGCTGTGAGGAACAGACATATTCCTCACCAGTCCCTGTCTCTGTGCTGTGAGGAACAGACATATTCCTCACCAGTCTCTGTGCTGTGAGGAACAGACATATTCCTCACCAGTCTCTGTGCTGTGAGGAACAGACATATTCCTCACCAGTCTCTGTGCTGTGAGGAACAGACATAATCCTCACCAGTCTCTGTGCTGTGAGGAACAGACATAATTCTCACCAGTCTCTGTGCTGTGAGGAACAGACATATTCCTCACCAGTGTCAGTCTCTGTGCTGTGAGGAACAGACATATTCCTCACCAGTCTCTGTGCTGTGAGGAACAGACATATTCCTCACCAGTCTCTGTGCTGTGAGGAACAGACATATTCCTCACCAGTCTCTGTGCTGTGAGGAACAGACATATTCCTCACCAGTGTCAGTCTCTGTGCTGTGAGGAACAGACATATTCCTCACCAGTCTCTGTGCTGTGAGGAACAGACATATTCCTCACCAGTCTCTGTGCTGTGAGGAACAGACATATTCCTCACCAGTCTCTGTGCTGTGAGGAACAGACATATTCCTCATCAGTCTCTGTGCTGTGAGGAACAGACATATTCCTCACCAGTGTCTGTGCTGTGAGGAACAGACATATTCCTCACCAGTCTCTGTGCTGTGAGGAACATACATATTCCCCACCAGTCTCTGTGCTGTGAGGAACAGACATATTCCTCACCAGTCTCTGTGCTGTGAGGAACAGACATATTCCTCATCAGTCCCTGTCTCTGTGCTGTGAGGAACAGACATATTCCTCATCAGTCCCTGTCTCTGTGCTGTGAGGAACAGACATATTCCTCACCAGTCTCTGTGCTGTGAGGAACAGACATATTCCTCACCAGTGTCTGTCTCTGTGCTGTGAGGAACAGACATATTCCTCACCAGTCCCTGTCTCTGTGCTGTGAGGAACAGACATATTCCTCACCAGTCTCTGTGCTGTGAGGAACAGACATATTCCTCACCAGTGTCTGTCTCTGTGCTGTGAGGAACAGACATATTCCTCACCAGTCCCTGTCTCTGTGCTGTGAGGAACAGACATATTCCTCACCAGTCTCTGTGCTGTGAGGAACAGACATATTCCTCACCAGTCTCTGTGCTGTGAGGAACAGACATATTCCTCACCAGTGTCTGTCTCTGTGCTGTGAGGAACAGACATATTCCTCACCAGTCTCTGTGCTGTGAGGAACAGACATAATCCTCACCAGTCTCTGTGCTGTGAGGAACAGACATAATTCTCACCAGTCTCTGTGCTGTCAGGAACAGACATAATCCTCACCAGTCTTTTCCAATACAATTGTGAGACAATGTAGTCTATCAATCAGTAGTCTAACGAAGAATTCTGCAACTTAACGCAGCTACACTGGTAGTTGGAATTATGTCATTGTAGCTACGCTCCCTGTCAGGCCTGTCATTTGTTCAAGTAGTCCTGGTGTCCATTCAAGTAGCTACGCTCCCTGTCAGGCCTGTCGTTTGTTCAAGTAGTCCTGGTGTCCATTCAAGTAGCTACGCTCCCTGTCAGGCCTGTCATTTGTTCAAGTAGTCCTGGTGTCCATTCAAGTAGCTACGCTCCCTGTCAGGCCTGTCCTTTGTTCAAGTAGTCCTGGTGTCCATTCAAGTAGCTACGCTCCCTGTCAGGCCTGTCATTTGTTCAAGTAGTCCTGGTGTCCATTCCAGTAGCTACGCTCCCTGTCAGGCCTGTCATTTGTTCAAGTAGTCCTGGTGTCCATTCCAGTAGCTACGCTCCCTGTCAGGCCTGTCATTTGTTCAAGTAGTCCTGGTGTCCATTCCAGTAGCTACGCTCCCTGTCAGGCCTGTCATTTGTTCAAGTAGTCCTGGTGTCCATTCCAGTAGCTACGCTCCCTGTCAGGCCTGTCATTTGTTCAAGTAGTCCTGGTGTCCATTCAAGTAGCTACGCTCCCTGTCAGGCCTGTCGTTTGTTCAAGTAGTCCTGGTGTCCATTCAAGTAGCTACGCTCCCTGTCAGGCCTGTCCTTTGTTCAAGTAGTCCTGGTGTCCATTCCAGTAGCTACTGGTTCCGGAACAGATGAAGACATCTGTTGTGCCCCCTGTCAGGCCTGTCCTTTGTTCAAGTAGTCCCGGTGCCCATTCCAGGCAGGTCACTGGCAGTAACAGTTGCTCCATGTGTTCCAGACAGTCATTGTTATCCAGAGAGGAGGAGGACAGAGACACAATAAGGTCACATGTTCAGGTGTTATTAGTGGTAGAATTGGCCCATCTAATGCTGTCAAGGTTGCTAGCTCTCTGTCCACTCAGTTATTGACTGTTCTGTTTCTTCTCCTGTTTGTCCCGACCTGAACTAACCTCATTAGTGTTGACACAAACACATCTGTTCTGGAACCAGAACCTCTACAGTACAGAGAGGTGGTGTAGACATCTGTTCCGGAACCAGAACCTCTACAGTACAGAGAGGTGGTGTAGACATCTGTTCCGGAACCAGAACCTCTACAGTACAGAGAGGTGGTGAAGACATCTGTTCCAGAACCAGAACCTCTACAGTACAGAGAGGTGGCGAAGACATCTGTTCCGGAACCAGAACCTCTACAGTACAGAGAGGTGGTGTAGACATCTGTTCCGGAACCAGAACCTCTACAGTACAGAGAGGTGGTGTAGACATCTGTTCCGGAACCAGAACCTCTACAGTACAGAGAGGTGGCGAAGACATTTGTTCTGGAATCAGAACCTCTACAGTACAGAGAGGTGGTGTAGACATCTGTTCCCGGAACCAGAACCTCTACAGTACAGAGAGGTGGCGAAGACATTTGTTCTGGAATCAGAACCTCTACAGTACAGAGAGGTGGCGAAGACATCTGTTCTGGAATCAGAACCTCTACAGTACAGAGAGGTGGTGTAGACATCTGTTCCGGAACCAGAACCTCTACAGTACAGAGAGGTGGTGTAGACATCTGTTCTGGAACCAGAACCTCTACAGTACAGAGAGGTGGTGAAGACATCTGTTCCGGAACCAGAACCTCTACAGTACAGAGAGGTGGTGTAGACATCTGTTCCAGAACCAGAACCTCTACAGTACAGAGAGGTGGTGTAGACATCTGTTCCCGGAACCAGAACCTCTACAGTACAGAGAGGTGGTGTAGACATCTGTTCCCGGAACCAGAACCTCTACAGTACAGAGAGGTGGCGAAGACATCTGTTCTGGAACCAGAACCTCTACAGTAGAGAGAGGTGGCGAAGACATCTGTTCTGGAACCAGAACCTCTACAGTACAGAGAGGTGGTGAAGACATATGTTGTGGAACCAGAACCTCTACAGTACAGAGAGGTGGCGAAGACATCTGTTCCGGAACCAGAACCTCTACAGTACAGAGAGGTGGCGAAGACATCTGTTCCGGAACCAGAACCTCTACAGTACAGAGAGGTGGTGAAGACATATGTTGTGGAACCAGAACCTCTACAGTACAGAGAGGTGGCGAAGACATCTGTTCCGGAACCAGAACCTCTACAGTACAGAGAGGTGGCGAAGACATCTGTTCCGGAACCAGAACCTCTACAGTACAGAGAGGTGGTGAAGACATCTGTTGTGGAACCAGAACCTCTACAGTACAGAGAGGTGGTGAAGACATATGTTGTGGAACCAGAACCTCTACAGTACAGAGAGGTGGCGAAGACATCTGTTCCAGAACCAGAACCTCTACAGTACAGAGAGGTGGCGAAGACATCTGTTCCAGAACCAGAACCTCTACAGTACAGAGAGGTGGCGAAGCAAGGCCTCTTACTGGAACACAACGCTGGGAGCAAAACACAGCTCTCCTCTTCCCAAATGGCCCCCTATTCCATATCTAGTGCCCTAGCTGTGACCAAAGCCCATCGGCTCTATATGAGAATAGGCAGCTATTTGAGACATATTTGCAGTCAGATATTATCACTCTCTTAGTTGGGGCACTGGGGGTGGTGAGGGGGGTGATAAATGACTGAGGTACCCCCAGCCATCTGCAGAGAGCTGGGTCTTGTTCATCGTGCCCCAAACGGACTGAAACAGGGAGGGACTGACTTGCTACCGACTTCTACTGAACACGTGTGGTTTGTGTGTGTGGTTTGGGCTACAGACCAGTGGTATCCTGTAATATGCAGCTGTCGTCCTCTCTACCCTCTCCCTGACCTGCCCCCCAATCCTGTCCACATCATGTCCCTGTTATCCAACCAAGACACAGGGCAAGTGTTAAAAAGACAGCATTTAGAAGAGCTATTTAGACACACACACACACTGTAGATTGTCTCAGAGGCATGGCTGATCATTTCACAGACACACTAGTTGAACATGATGTGACTGTGTATAGATAAATATTTTAGTAAGTGTTGTATAAGTATGGTGGAATAACTCTAGTTGACATGGTGGAATAACTAGTTGACATGGTGGAATAACTAGTTGACATGGTGGAATAACTCTAGTTGACATGGTGGAATAACTCTAATTGACATGGTGGACATGGAGGAATAACTCTAGTTGACATGGTGGAATAACTCATGTTGACATGGTGGAATAACTCTAGTTGACATGGTGGAATAACTCTTGTGAACATGGAGGAATAACTCTAGTTGACATGGTGGAATAACTCATGTTGACATGGTGGAATAACTCAAGTTAACATGGTGGAATAACTAGTTAACATGGTGGAATAACTAGTTGACATGGTGGAATAACTCTAGTTGACATGGTGGAATAACTAGTTGACATGGTGGAATAACTAGTTGACATGGTGGAATAACTCTAGTTGACATGGTGGAATAACTCTAGTTGACATGGTGGAATAACTAGTTGACATGGTGGAATAACTAGTTGACATGGTGGAATAACTCTAGTTGACATGGTGGAATAACTCTAGTTGACATGGTGGAATAACTCTTGTGAACATGGAGGAATAACTCTAGTTGACATGGTGGAATAACTCTAGTTGACATGGAGGAATAACTAGTTGACATGGTGGAATAACTCAAGTTGACATGGAGGAATAACTCTAGTTGACATGGTGGAATAACTAGTTGACATGGTGGAATAACTCTAGTTGACATGGTGGACATGGTGGAATAACTCTAGTTGACATGGTGGAATAACTCTAGTTGACATGGTAGAATAACTCTAGTTGACATGGTGGAATAACTCACGTTGACATGGTGGAATAACTCACGTTGACATGGTGGAATAACTAGTTGACATGGTGGAATAACTCACGTTGACATGGTGGAATAACTCTAGTCGACATGGTGGAATAACTCACGTTGACATGGTGGAATAACTAGTTGACATGGTGGAATAACTCACGTTGACATGGTGGAATAACTCACGTTGACATGGTGGACATGGTGGAATAACTCTAGTGGACATGGTGGAATAACTCACGTTGACATGGTGGAATAACTCTAGTTGACATGGTGGACATGGTGGAATAACTCACGTTGACATGGTGGAATAACTAGTTGACATAACTCTAGTTGACATGGTGGAATAACTAGTTGACATGGTGGAATAACTAATTGACATGGTGGAATAACTCTAGTGGACATGGAGGAATAACTAGTTGACATGGTGGAATAACTCTAGTTGACATGGTGGAATAACTAGTTGACATAACTCTAGTTGACATGGTGGAATAACTCTAGTTGACATGGTGGAATAACTAGTTGACATGGTGGAATAACTCTAGTTGACATGGTGGAATAACTAGTGGACATGGAGGAATAACTAGTTGACATGGTGGAATAACTCTAGTTGACATGGAGGAATAGCTCTAGTTGACATGGTGAAATAACTAGTTGACATGGTGGAATAACTCTAGTTGACATGGAGGAATAACTCTAGTTGACATGGTGAAATAACTAGTTGACATGGTGGAATAGCTCTAGTTGACATGGTGGAATAACTTTAGTTGACATGGTGGAATAGCTCTAGTTGACATGGTGGAATAACTATAGTTTATAGCTCCCCCACCTCTCAATCCTGTTCTGTAGTACAGAGACCAGCTGACAACCACCTCTCAACCCTGTTCTGTAGTACAGAGACCAGCTGACAACCACCTCTCAACCCTGTTCTGTAGTACAGAGACCAGCTGACAACATACAGGCATCAGGAACAGGGTGACATGCTGAACATTTCAGAAGGGGTCTATAGTTTATGACCGTGGTGCTTTAAAAAGACACACAATGTAAGCCTGTGCATTTACATCAAGGACATGCTGGGACTGACTGTCCCCTTAACCCAGAGGACTAGTACCAGCTCTGTCCTGTCTCTGTTCCAGGGGACTGACTGTCCCCTTAACCCAGAGGACTGGTACCAGCTCTGTCCTGTCTCTGTTCCAGGGGACTGACTGTCCCCTTAACCCAGAGGACTGGTACCAGCTCTGTCCTGTCTCTGTTCCAGGGGACTGACTGTCCCCTTAACCCAGAGGACTAGTACCAGCTCTGTCCTGTCTCTGTTCCAGGGGACTGACTGTCCCTTAACCCAGAGGACTGGTACCAGCTCTGTCCTGTCTCTGTTCCAGGGGACTGACTGTCCCCTTAACCCAGAGGACTGGTACCAGCTCTGTCCTGTCTCTGTTCCAGGGGACTGACTGTCCCTTAACCCAGAGGACTGCTACCAGCTCTGTCCTGTCTATGTTCCAGGGGACTGACTGTCCCCTTAACCTAGAGGACTAGTACCAGCTCTGTCCTGTCTCTGTTCCAGGACAAGGGGACTGACTGTCCCCTTAACCCAGAGGACTAGTACCAGCTCTGTCCTGTCTCTGTTCCAGGACAAGGCGACTGACTGTCCCCTTAACCCAGAGGACTAGTACCAGCTCTGCCTTGTCTCTGTTCTGTGATGAATTATCACACAGTGACCTCTAGGAGACCAGTCTCTATTACTGTCCTCTGATATGTTGTGATGAATTATCACACAGTGACCTCTAGCTGCGTCTGAAGTGGCGCACTATAAAGTATACACACGACAGTGGTGCACTATGTAGGGAATAGGGTGACATTTGGGACACCTCCCCAGGCGAATAGAGGACGTTTAGAAGTGAAATGACCATCGGGTTGGAGTGCAGACAGAGTAATAAACCAGTTCTACCAGCTGATTACAGTGTAATGTAGGGAACACTTGCTGTATGGAGACAGACTCTGGTCTATAGACAGGACAGTAATGGTTTGTGGAGACAGACAGGACAGTAATGGTTTGTCTAGTCTACAGACAGGACAGTAATGGTTTGTGGAGACAGACTCTAGTCTACAGACTGGACAGTGATGGTTTGTCTAGTCTACCGACAGGACAGTAATGGTTTGTCTAGTCTACAGACAGGACAGTAATGGTTTGTCTAGTCTACAGACTGGACAGTGATGGTTTGTCTAGTCTACCGACAGGACAGTAATGGTTTGTCTAGTCTACAGACAGGACAGTAATGGTTTGTGGAGGGAGAGAAGAAGGACTCTAACCATGCAAATTCAGGGTCTGAAAGGTCTAGTGTGTGTGTGTGTGTGTGCGCGTGTGTGTGTGTGTGTGCGGCGTGCGTGCGGTGTGCGGAAGCAGTAGGACAAGGGGAACAGACAATCCCCTGCCTGAACGAAGCAACAGGATGCTGCAGAGAAAACAAGATGTCTGCCGAGCGAGGAGGTAATCACCTTATCTCATAGGGAAGGGTCTGGTGGGGATGCAGCTCAGGAACACAGGAAGTCCACTAATAGTGTTCACGCTAAACATTTATAGGAGAGAAGGAGCTAGATATACACAGAGTATTGAAGTTAGCATGAAAGAACATTTCCCCCCAAAAAACAACCTAAAACTTCTCTCTACGCATTCTGAATGCAGGGGCATATTGTACATGTCATTCTCTATGGAGTTTACTGGTGACTAGTCTGACCTGGTAGTGAGTCTAGTGACTAGTCTGACCTGGTAGTGAGTTTACTGGTGACTAGTCTGACCTGGTAGTGAGTTTACTGGTGACTAGTCTGACCTGGTAGTGAGTCTAGTGACTAGTCTGACCTGGTAGTGAGTTTCTAGTGACTAGTCTGACCTGGTAGTGAGTTTCTACTGACTAGTCTGACCTGGTAGTGAGTCTAGTGACTAGTCTGACCTGGTAGTGAGTCTAGTGACTAGTCTGACCTGGTAGTGAGTCTAGTGACTAGTCTGACCTGGTAGTGAGTCTAGTGACTAGTCTGACCTGGTAGTGAGTTTCTAGTGACTAGTCTGACCTGGTAGTGAGTTTCTACTGACTAGTCTGACCTGGTAGTGAGTCTAGTGACTAGTCTGACCTGGTAGTGAGTCTAGTGACTAGTCTGACCTGGTAGTGAGTCTAGTGACTAGTCTGACCTGGTAGTGAGTCTAGTGACTAGTCTGACCTGGTAGTGAGTTTCTAGTGACTAGTCTGACCTGGTAGTGAGTTTCTAGTGACTAGTCTGACCTGGTAGTGAGTCTAGTGACTAGTCTGACCTGGTAGTGAGTCTAGTGACTAGTCTGACCTGGTAGTGAGTCTAGTGACTAGTCTGACCTGGTAGTGCGTCTAGTGACTAGTCTGACCTGGTAGTGAGTCTAGTGACTAGTCTGACCTGGTAGTGAGTCTAGTGACGAGTCTGACCTGGTAGTGAGTTTACTGGTGACTAGTCTGACCTGGTAGTGAGTCTAGTGACTAGTCTGACCTGGTAGTGAGTCTAGTGACTAGTCTGACCTGGTAGTGAGTTTCTAGTGACTAGTCTGACCTGGTAGTGAGTCTAGTGACTAGTCTGACCTGGTAGTGAGTCTAGTGACTAGTCTGACCTGGTAGTGAGTCTAGTGACTAGTCTGACCTGGTAGTGCGTCTAGTGACTAGTCTGACCTGGTAGTGAGTCTAGTGACTAGTCTGACCTGGTAGTGAGTTTACTGGTGACTAGTCTGACCTGGTAGTGAGTCTAGTGACTAGTCTGACCTGGTAGTGAGTCTAGTGACTAGTCTGACCTGGTAGTGAGTTTCTAGTGACTAGTCTGACCTGGTAGTGAGTTTCTAGTGACTAGTCTGACCTGATAGTGAGTTTCTAGTGACTAGTCTGACCTGATAGTGAGTTTCTAGTGACTAGTCTGACCTGGTAGTGAGTCTAGTGACTAGTCTGACCTGATAGTGAGTTTCTAGTGACTAGTCTGACCTGATAGTGAGTTTCTAGTGACTAGTCTGACCTGGTAGTGAGTCTAGTGACTAGTCTGACCTGGTAGTGAGTTTCTAGTGACTAGTCTGACCTGGTAGTAAGTCTAGTGACTAGTCTGACCTGGTAGTGAGTCTAGTGACTAGTCTGACCTGGTAGTGAGTTTCTAGTGACTAGTCTGACCTGGTAGTGAGTCTAGTGACTAGTCTGACCTGGTAGTGAGTTTCTAGTGACTAGTCTGACCTGGTAGTGAGTTTCTAGTGACTAGTCTGACCTGGTAGTGAGTCTAGTGACTAGTCTGACCTGGTAGTGAGTTTCTAGTGACTAGTCTGACCTGGTAGTGAGTTTCTAGTGACTAGTCTGACCTGGTAGTGAGTTTCTAGTGACTAGTCTGACCTGGTAGTGAGTTTCTAGTGACTAGTCTGACCTGGTAGTGAGTTTCTAGTGACTAGTCTGACCTGGTAGTGAGTTTCTAGTGACTAGTCTGACCTGGTAGTGAGTCTAGTGACTAGTCTGACCTGGTAGTGAGTTTCTAGTGACTAGTCTGACCTGGTAGTGAGTTTCTAGTGACTAGTCTGACCTGGTAGTGAGTTTCTAGTGACTAGTCTGACCTGGTAGTGAGTTTCTAGTGACTAGTCTGACCTGGTAGTGCGTCTAGTGACTAGTCTGACCTGGTAGTGAGTTTCTAGTGACTAGTCTGACCTGGTAGTGAGTTTCTAGTGACTAGTCTGACCTGGTAGTGAGTCTAGTGACTAGTCTGACCTGGTAGTGAGTCTAGTGACTAGTCTGACCTGGTAGTGAGTCTAGTGACTAGTCTGACCTGGTAGTGAGTCTAGTGACTAGTCTGACCTGGTAGTGCGTCTAGTGACTAGTCTGACCTGGTAGTGAGTCTAGTGACTAGTCTGACCTGGTAGTGAGTTTCTAGTGACTAGTCTGACCTGGTAGTGAGTTTCTAGTGACTAGTCTGACCTGGTAGTGAGTCTAGTGACTAGTCTGACCTGGTAGTGAGTTTCTAGTGACTAGTCTGACCTGGTAGTGAGTCTAGTGACTAGTCTGACCTGGTAGTGAGTTTCTAGTGACTAGTCTGACCTGGTAGTGAGTTTCTAGTGACTAGTCTGACCTGGTAGTGAGTCTAGTGACTAGTCTGACCTGGTAGTGAGTTTCTAGTGACTAGTCTGACCTGGTAGTGAGTTTCTAGTGACTAGTCTGACCTGGTAGTGAGTTTCTAGTGACTAGTCTGACCTGGTAGTGAGTTTCTAGTGACTAGTCTGACCTGGTAGTGAGTTTCTAGTGACTAGTCTGACCTGGTAGTGAGTTTCTAGTGACTAGTCTGACCTGGTAGTGAGTCTAGTGACTAGTCTGACCTGGTAGTGAGTTTCTAGTGACTAGTCTGACCTGGTAGTGAGTTTCTAGTGACTAGTCTGACCTGGTAGTGAGTTTCTAGTGACTAGTCTGACCTGGTAGTGAGTTTCTAGTGACTAGTCTGACCTGGTAGTGAGTTTCTAGTGACTAGTCTGACCTGGTAGTGCGTCTAGTGACTAGTCTGACCTGGTAGTGAGTTTCTAGTGACTAGTCTGACCTGGTAGTGAGTTTCTAGTGACTAGTCTGACCTGGTAGTGAGTCTAGTGACTAGTCTGACCTGGTAGTGAGTCTAGTGACTAGTCTGACCTGGTAGTGAGTCTAGTGACTAGTCTGACCTGGTAGTGAGTCTAGTGACTAGTCTGACCTGGTAGTGCGTCTAGTGACTAGTCTGACCTGGTAGTGAGTCTAGTGACTAGTCTGACCTGGTAGTGAGTTTACTGGTGACTAGTCTGACCTGGTAGTGAGTCTAGTGACTAGTCTGACCTGGTAGTGAGTCTAGTGACTAGTCTGACCTGGTAGTGAGTTTCTAGTGACTAGTCTGACCTGGTAGTGAGTCTAGTGACTAGTCTGACCTGGTAGTGAGTCTAGTGACTAGTCTGACCTGGTAGTGAGTCTAGTGACTAGTCTGACCTGGTAGTGAGTCTAGTGACTAGTCTGACTTGGTAGTGCGTCTAGTGACTAGTCTGACCTGGTAGTGAGTCTAGTGACTAGTCTGACCTGGTAGTGAGTTTACTGGTGACTAGTCTGACCTGGTAGTGAGTCTAGTGACTAGTCTGACCTGGTAGTGAGTCTAGTGACTAGTCTGACCTGGTAGTGAGTTTCTAGTGACTAGTCTGACCTGGTAGTGAGTCTAGTGACTAGTCTGACCTGATAGTGAGTTTCTAGTGACTAGTCTGACCTGATAGTGAGTTTCTAGTGACTAGTCTGACCTGGTAGTGAGTCTAGTGACTAGTCTGACCTGATAGTGAGTTTCTAGTGACTAGTCTGACCTGGTAGTGAGTCTAGTGACTAGTCTGACCTGGTAGTGAGTTTCTAGTGACTAGTCTGACCTGGTAGTAAGTCTAGTGACTAGTCTGACCTGGTAGTGAGTCTAGTGACTAGTCTGACCTGGTAGTGAGTTTCTAGTGACTAGTCTGACCTGGTAGTGAGTCTAGTGACTAGTCTGACCTGGTAGTGAGTTTCTAGTGACTAGTCTGACCTGGTAGTGAGTTTCTAGTGACTAGTCTGACCTGGTAGTGAGTCTAGTGACTAGTCTGACCTGGTAGTGAGTCTAGTGACTAGTCTGACCTGGTAGTGAGTCTAGTGACTAGTCTGACCTGGTAGTGAGTTTCTAGTGACTAGTCTGACCTGGTAGTGAGTCTAGTGACTAGTCTGACCTGGTAGTGAGTTTTCTAGTGACTAGTCTGACCTGGTAGTGAGTTTCTAGTGACTAGTCTGACCTGGTAGTGAGTCTAGTGACTAGTCTGACCTGGTAGTGAGTCTAGTGACTAGTCTGACCTGGTAGTGAGTTTCTAGTGACTAGTCTGACCTGGTAGTGAGTTTCTAGTGACTAGTCTGACCTGGTAGTGAGTTTCTAGTGACTAGTCTGACCTGGTAGTGAGTTTCTAGTGACTAGTCTGACCTGGTAGTGAGTTTCTAGTGACTAGTCTGACCTGGTAGTGAGTTTCTAGTGACTAGTCTGACCTGGTAGTGAGTTTCTAGTGACTAGTCTGACCTGGTAGTGAGTTTCTAGTGACTAGTCTGACCTGGTAGTGAGTCTAGTGACTAGTCTGACCTGGTAGTGAGTTTCTAGTGACTAGTCTGACCTGGTAGTGAGTTTCTAGTGACTAGTCTGACCTGGTAGTGAGTTTCTAGTGACTAGTCTGACCTGGTAGTGAGTTTCTAGTGACTAGTCTGACCTGGTAGTGAGTTTCTAGTGACTAGTCTGACCTGGTAGTGAGTTTCTAGTGACTAGTCTGACCTGGTAGTGCGTCTAGTGACTAGTCTGACCTGGTAGTGAGTTTCTAGTGACTAGTCTGACCTGGTAGTGAGTCTAGTGACTAGTCTGACCTGGTAGTGAGTCTAGTCAAATCAAATCAAATCAAATTTATTTATATAGCCCTTCGTACATCAGCTGATATCTCAAAGTGCTGTACAGAAACCCAGCCTAAAACCCCAAACAGCAAGCAATGCAGGTGGAGAAGCACGGTGGCTAGGAAAAACTCCCTAGAAAGGCCAATACCTAGGAAGAAACCTAGAGAGGAACCAGGCTATGTGGGGTGGCCAGTCCTCTTCTGGCTGTGCCGGGTGGAGATTATAACAGAACATGGTCAAGATGTTCAATGTTCATAAATGACCAGCATGGTCGAATAATAATAAGGCAGAACAGTTGAAACTAGAGCAGCAGCACAGTCAGGTGGAAGTTGAAACTGGAGCAGCAGCATGGCCAGGTAGACTGGGGACAGCAAGGAGTCATCATGTCAGGTAGTCCTGGGGCATGGTCCTAGGGCTCAGGTCAGTTGAAACTGGAACAGCAGCATGGCCAGGTGGACTGGGGACAGCAAGGAGTCATCATGTCAGGTAGTCCTGGGGCATGGTCCTAGGGCTCAGGTCCTCCGAGAGAGAGAAAGAAAGAGAGAAGGAGAGAATTAGAGAACGCACACTTAGATTCACACAGGACACCGAATAGGACAGGAGAAGTACTCCAGATATAACAAACTGACCCCAGCCCCCCGACACATAAACTACTGCAGCATAAATACTGGAGGCTGAGACAGGAGGGGTCAGGAGACACTGTGGCCCCATCCGAGGACACCCCCGGACAGGGCCAAACAGGAAGGATATAACCCCACCCACTTTGCCAAAGCACAGCCCCCACACCACTAGAGGGATATCTTCAACCACCAACTTACCATCCTGAGACAAGGCTGAGTATAGCCCACAAAGATCTCCGCCACGGCACAACCCAAGGGGGGGGGGGCGCCAACCCAGACAGGATGACCACAACAGTGAATCAACCCACTCAGGTGACGCACCCCCTCCAGGGACAGCATGAGAGAGCCCCAGCAAGCCAGTGACTCAGCCCCTGTAATAGGGTTAGAGGCAGAGAATCCCAGTGGAAAGAGGGGAACCGGCCAGGCAGAGACAGCAAGGGCGGTTCGTTGCTCCAGAGCCTTTCCGTTCACCTTCCCACTCCTGGGCCAGACTACACTCAATCATATGACCCACTGAAGAGATGAGTCTTCAGTAAAGACTTAAAGGTTGAGACCGAGTTTGCGTCTCTGACATGGGTAGGCAGACCGTTCCATAAAAATGGAGCTCTATAGGAGAAAGCCCTGCCTCCAGCTGTTTGCTTAGAAATTCTAGGGACAATTAGGAGGCCTGCGTCTTGTGACCGTAGCGTACGTATAGGTATGTACGGCAGGACCAAATCAGAGAGATAGGTAGGAGCAAGCCCATGTAATGCTTTGTAGGTTAGCAGTAAAACCTTGAAATCAGCCCTTGCTTTGACAGGAAGCCAGTGTAGAGAGGCTAGCACTGGAGTAATATGATCAAATTTTTTGGTTCTAGTCAGGATTCTAGCAGCCGTATTTAGCACTAACTGAAGTTTATTTAGTGCTTTATCCGGGTAGCCGGAAAATAGAGCATTGCAGTAGTCTAACCTAGAAGTGACAAAAGCATGGATTAATTTTTCTGCATCATTTTTGGACAGAAAGTTTCTGATTTTTGCAATGTTACGTAGATGGAAAAAAGCTGTCCTCGAAATGGTCTTGATATGTTCTTCAAAAGAGAGATCAGGGTCCAGAGTAACGCCGAGGTCCTTCACAGTTTTATTTGAGACGACTGTACAACCATTAAGATTAATTGTCAGATTCAACAGAAGATCTCTTTGTTTCTTGGGACCTAGAACAAGCATCTCTGTTTTGTCCGAGTTTAATAGTAGAAAGTTTGCAGCCATCCACTTCCTTATGTCTGAAACACATGCTTCTAGCGAGGGCAATTTTGGGGCTTCACCATGTTTCATTGAAATGTACAGCTGTGTGTCATCCGCATAGCAGTGAAAGTTTACATTATGTTTTCGAATAACATCCCCAAGAGGTAAAATATATAGTGAAAACAATAGTGGTCCTAAAACGGAACCTTGAGGAACACCGAAATTTACAGTTGATTTGTCAGAGGACAAACCATTCACAGAGACAAACTGATATCTTTCCGACAGATAAGATCTAAACCAGGCCAGAACATGTCCGTGTAGACCGATTTGGGTTTCCAATCTCTCCAAAAGAATGTGGTGATCGATGGTATCAAAAGCAGCACTAAGGTCTAGGAGCACGAGGACAGATGCAGAGCCTCGGTCCGATGCCATTAAAATGTCATTTACCACCTTCACAAGTGCCGTCTCAGTGCTATGATGGGGTCTAAAACCAGACTGAAGCATTTCGTATACATTGTTTGTCTTCAGGAAGGCAGTGAGTTGCTGCGCAACAGCCTTCTCTAAAATTTTTGAGAGGAATGGAAGATTCGATATAGGCCGATAGTTTTTTATATTTTCTGGGTCAAGGTTTGGCTTTTTCAAGAGAGGCTTTATTACTGCCACTTTTAGTGAGTTTGGTACACATCTAGTGACTAGTCTGACCTGGTAGTGAGTCTAGTGACTAGTCTGACCTGGTAGTGAGTCTAGTGACTAGTCTGACCTGGTAGTGAGTCTAGTGACTAGTCTGACCTGGTAGTGCGTCTAGTGACTAGTCTGACCTGGTAGTGAGTCTAGTGACTAGTCTGACCTGGTAGTGAGTTTACTGGTGACTAGTCTGACCTGGTAGTGAGTCTAGTGACTAGTCTGACCTGGTAGTGAGTCTAGTGACTAGTCTGACCTGGTAGTGAGTTTCTAGTGACTAGTCTGACCTGGTAGTGAGTCTAGTGACTAGTCTGACCTGGTAGTGAGTCTAGTGACTAGTCTGACCTGGTAGTGAGTCTAGTGACTAGTCTGACCTGGTAGTGAGTCTAGTGACTAGTCTGACTTGGTAGTGCGTCTACTGACTAGTCTGACCTGGTAGTGAGTCTAGTGACTAGTCTGACCTGGTAGTGAGTTTACTGGTGACTAGTCTGACCTGGTAGTGAGTCTAGTGACTAGTCTGACCTGGTAGTGAGTCTAGTG
Source organism: Oncorhynchus kisutch (assembly GCF_002021735.2). NCBI lineage: Eukaryota > Metazoa > Chordata > Actinopteri > Salmoniformes > Salmonidae > Oncorhynchus > Oncorhynchus kisutch. Next base: position 115,403 of record NW_022265994.1, on the reverse strand, counting down.
ACTAGTCTGACCTGGTAGTGAGTTTCTAGTGACTAGTCTGACCTGGTAGTGAGTCTAGTGACTAGTCTGACCTGATAGTGAGTTTCTAGTGACTAGTCTGACCTGATAGTGAGTTTCTAGTGACTAGTCTGACCTGGTAGTGAGTCTAGTGACTAGTCTGACCTGATAGTGAGTTTCTAGTGACTAGTCTGACCTGGTAGTGAGTCTAGTGACTAGTCTGACCTGGTAGTGAGTTTCTAGTGACTAGTCTGACCTGGTAGTAAGTCTAGTGACTAGTCTGACCTGGTAGTGAGTCTAGTGACTAGTCTGACCTGGTAGTGAGTTTCTAGTGACTAGTCTGACCTGGTAGTGAGTCTAGTGACTAGTCTGACCTGGTAGTGAGTTTCTAGTGACTAGTCTGACCTGGTAGTGAGTTTCTAGTGACTAGTCTGACCTGGTAGTGAGTCTAGTGACTAGTCTGACCTGGTAGTGAGTCTAGTGACTAGTCTGACCTGGTAGTGAGTCTAGTGACTAGTCTGACCTGGTAGTGAGTCTAGTGACTAGTCTGACTTGGTAGTGCGTCTAGTGACTAGTCTGACCTGGTAGTGAGTCTAGTGACTAGTCTGACCTGGTAGTGAGTTTACTGGTGACTAGTCTGACCTGGTAGTGAGTCTAGTGACTAGTCTGACCTGGTAGTGAGTCTAGTGACTAGTCTGACCTGGTAGTGAGTTTCTAGTGACTAGTCTGACCTGGTAGTGAGTCTAGTGACTAGTCTGACCTGATAGTGAGTTTCTAGTGACTAGTCTGACCTGATAGTGAGTTTCTAGTGACTAGTCTGACCTGGTAGTGAGTCTAGTGACTAGTCTGACCTGGTAGTGAGTTTCTAGTGACTAGTCTGACCTGGTAGTGAGTCTAGTGACTAGTCTGACCTGGTAGTGAGTTTCTAGTGACTAGTCTGACCTGGTAGTATGTCTAGTGACTAGTCTGACCTGGTAGTGAGTCTAGTGACTAGTCTGACCTGGTAGTGAGTTTCTAGTGACTAGTCTGACCTGGTAGTGAGTCTAGTGACTAGTCTGACCTGGTAGTGAGTTTCTAGTGACTAGTCTGACCTGGTAGTGAGTTTCTAGTGACTAGTCTGACCTGGTAGTGAGTCTAGTGACTAGTCTGACCTGGTAGTGAGTCTAGTGACTAGTCTGACCTGGTAGTGAGTTTCTAGTGACTAGTCTGACCTGGTAGTGAGTTTCTAGTGACTAGTCTGACCTGGTAGTGAGTTTCTAGTGACTAGTCTGACCTGGTAGTGAGTCTAGTGACTAGTCTGACCTGGTAGTGAGTTTCTAGTGACTAGTCTGACCTGGTAGTGAGTTTCTAGTGACTAGTCTGACCTGGTAGTGAGTTTCTAGTGACTAGTCTGACCTGGTAGTGAGTTTCTAGTGACTAGTCTGACCTGGTAATGAGTCTAGTGACTAGTCTGACCTGGTAGTGAGTCTAGTGAGTTGTCTGACCTGGTAGTGCGTCTAGTGACTAGTCTGACCTGGTAGTGAGTTTCTAGTGACTAGTCTGACCTGGTAGTGAGTTTCTAGTGACTAGTCTGACCTGGTAGTGAGTTTCTAGTGACTAGTCTGACCTGGTAGTGAGCCTAGTGACTAGTCTGACCTGGTAGTGAGTCTAGTGACTAGTCTGACCTGGTAGTGAGTTTCTAGTGACTAGTCTGACCTGGTAGTGAGTTTCTAGTGACTAGTCTGACCTGATAGTGAGCTGACCACGTTGTCTATAATCTCGTTGTCTCGTTGTCTAGAATCACGTAGCGCTCGGCCGGGGGAGAGACGGAGGCCCTCTTCCTTATGGAACATAGAACATGTCATTATTCAAACACATAATGCAGTATGTCATTGACACAATGCAGAGAGACAGAGAGAGGGAGAAAGATAGAGGAGAGAGAGAGAGAGAGAGAGGAAGAGCAAAACAGACCAGTTGGTTGAGGCAGGGTTGTATTACGGTCTATGAGGTCATCAGATATGCATCAGCCCAGGAATTGGGCTGGGCTGGTCAGTTATGTTATGTAGAGTAAGGGAGGGTATAGGGCTGGTCAGTTATGTTATGCAGAGTAAGGGAGGGTATAGGGCTGGTCAGTTATGTTATGCAGAGTAAGGGAGGGTATAGGGCTGGTCAGTTATATTATGCAGAGTAAGGGAGGGTATAGGGCTGGTCAGTTATGTTATGTAGAGTAAGGGAGGGTATAAGGCTGGTCAGTTATGTTATGCAGTGTAAGGGAGGGTATAGGGCTGGTCAGTTATGTTATGCAGAGTAAGGGAGGGTATAGGGCTGGTCAGTTATGTTATGCAGAGTAAGGGAGGGTATAGGGCTGGTCAGTTATGTTATGCAGAGTAAGGGAGGGTATAGGGCTGGGCTGGTCAGTTATGTTATGCAGAGTAAGGGAGGGTTTAGGGCTGGTCAGTTATGTTATGCACAGTAAGGGAGGGTATAGGGCTGGGCTGGTCAGTTATATTATGCAGAGTAAGGGAGGGTATAGGGCTGGTCAGTTATGTTATGCAGAGTAAGGGAGGGTATAGGGCTGGTCAGTTATGTTATGCAGAGTAAGGGAGAGTATAGGGCTGGTCAGTTATGTTATGCAGAGTAAGGGAGGGTATAGGGCTGGTCAGTTATGTTATGCAGAGTAAGGGAGGGTATAGGGCTGGTCAGTTATGTTATGCAGAGTAAGGGAGGGTATAGGGCTGGTCAGTTATATTATGTAGAGTAAGGGAGGGTATAGGGCTGGGCTGGTCAGTTATGTTATGCAGAGTAAGGGAGGGTTTAGGGCTGGTCAGTTATGTTATGCAGAGTAAGGGAGGGTATAGGGCTGGTCAGTTATGTTATGCAGAGTAAGGGAGGGTATAGGGCTGGTCAGTTATGTTATGCAGAGTAAGGGAGGGTATAGGGCTGGTCAGTTATGTTATGCAGAGTAAGGGAGGGTATAGGGCTGGTCAGTTATATTATGTAGAGTAAGGGAGGGTATAGGGCTGGGCTGGTCAGTTATGTTATGCAGAGTAAGGGAGGGTTTAGGGCTGGTCAGTTATGTTATGCAGAGTAAGGGAGGGTATAGGGCTGGTCAGTTATGTTATGCAGAGTAAGGGAGGGTATAGGGCTGGTCAGTTATGTTATGCAGAGTAAGGGAGGGTATAGGGCTGGTCAGTTATGTTATGTAGAGTAAGGGAGGGTATAGGGCTGGTCAGTTATGTTATGTAGAGTAAGGGAGGGTATAGGGCTGGTCAGTTATGTTATGCAGAGTAAGGGAGGGTATAGGGCTGGTCAGTTATGTTATGCAGGGTAAGGGAGGGTATAGGGCCTGGCAGCGAGCAGCAGGCAGTACTTCTAACTGAGGAGGTGATCACTAACTAAGAGACAGCCTCGTCCCCATGGCAGCTGATCTCTTGAATCCTGTTGAGTCTGGAAATCCAGATTGTTCACCATTGTGTCCTATTTCACAATCCTCCTGCAGCTCACACACACACACACACACACACACACACACACACACGCTCACACACACACACACGCTTGATAGGCTCTTTGTCAAGCGCTGTCTTCTCTGTTGATTTGGTCCAGAGCAGAGTAGGACGGGGAGAGAGAGAGTCCCCCTTTGTCTTCTGTTGTCTCCTCCCCCATTCCTTAATCAGCTGGACTAGTATAGTAACACAACTCTCCCTACAGCTTCCTGGTTCCTTAATCAGCTGGACTAGTATAGTAACAACTCTCCCTACAGCTTCCTTCTTCCTGGTTCCTTAATCAGCTGGACTAGTATAGTAACACAACTCTCCCTACAGCTTCCTGGTTCCTTAATCAGCTGGACTAGTATAGTAACACAACTCTCCCTACAGCTTCCTGGTTCCTTAATCAGCTGGACTAGTATAGTAACACAACTCTCCCTACAGCTTCCTTCTTCCTGGTTCCTTAATCAGCTGGACTAGTATAGTAACACAACTCTCCCTACAGCTTCCTTCTTCCTGGTTTTGTAATCTAAGGAACGTGTGTGATTGCGTTCTTTAGAACCAGACACACACACACTACTCCCTGCTAACATCCTTCACACACACACACACACACACACACACACACACACACACACACACACACACACACACACACACACACACACACACGCACTACTCCCTGCTAAGAGCCTTATCCTGCAGATCAGTACGGCGAGCTAGATAAAGCTTTAGTCTGCTATAGATACAACACCACTGTCATGTAGATGCTGTAACGTCTTTATAAACCACAAGCTAAGACCTAGACAAGCTAAGACCTAGACAAGCTAAGACAAGCTAAGACCTAGACAAGCTAAGACCTAGACAAGCTAAGACCTAGACAAGCTAAGACCTAGACAAGTAGACAAGCTAAGACCTAGACAAGCTAAGACCTAGACAAGCTAAGACCTAGACAAGCTAAGACCTAGATAAGCTAAGACCTACACAAGCTAAGACCTAGGCAAGCTAAGACCTAGGCAAGCTAAGACCCAGATAAGCTAAGACCTAGACAAGCTAAGACCTAGACAAGCTAAGACCTAGACAAGCTAAGACCTAGACAAGCTAAGACCTACACAAGCTAAGACCTAGACAAGCTAAGACCTAGACAAGCTAAGACCTAGACCAGCTAAGACCTAGACCAGCTAAGACCTAGACCACCTAAGACCTACACAAGCTAAGACCTACACAAGCTAAGACCTACACAAGCTAAGACCTAGACAAGCTAAGACCTAGACAAGCTAAGACCTAGACAAGCTAAGACCTAGACCAGCTAAGACCTACACAAGCTAAGACCTACACAAGCTAAGACCTACACAAGCTAAGACAAGCTAAGACCTAGACAAGCTAAGACCTAGACAAGCTAAGACAAGCTAAGACCTACACAAGCTAAGACCTAGACAAGCTAAGACCTAGACAAGCTAAGACCTAGACAAGCTAAGACCTAGACAAGCTAAGAGCTAGACAAGCTAAGACCTACACAAGCTAAGACCTAGACAAGCTAAGACCTAGACAAGCTAAGACCAACACAAGCTAAGACCTACACAGCTAAGACCTACACAAGCTAATACCTGTTCCTGTCAGTGGTAGTTGGACTATATCTAGAAACACATCTAAAACCAGGTGTTCCTGTCAGTGGTAGTTGGATTATATCTAGAACCACATCTAAAACCTAGACCAGGTGTTCCTGTCAGTGGTAGTTGGATTATATCTATAAACACATCTAAGACCAGGTGTTCCTGTCAGTGGTAGTTGGATTATATCTATAAACACATCTAAGACCAGGTGTTCCTGTCAGTGGTAGTTGGATTATATCTAGAAACACATCTAAAACCTAGACCAGGTGTTCCTGTCAGTGGTAGTTGGATTATATCTAGAACCACATCTAAAACCTAGACCAGGTGTTCCTGTCAGTGGTAGTTGGATTATATCTATAAACACATCTAAGACCAGGTGTTCCTGTCAGTGGTAGTTGGATTATATCTATAAACACATCTAAGACCAGGTGTTCCTGTCAGTGGTAGTTGGATTATATCTAGAAACACATCTAAAACCTAGACCAGGTGTTCCTGTCAGTGGTAGTTGGATTATATCTATAAACACATCTAAAACCAGGTGTTCCTGTCAGTGGTAGTTGGATTATATCTAGAAACACATCTAAAACCAGGTGTTCCTGTCAGTGGTAGTTGGATTATATCTATAAACACATCTAAAACCTAGACCAGGTGTTCCTGTCAGTGGTAGTTGGATTATATCTAGAAACGCATCTAAAACCAGGTGTTCCTGTCAGTGGTAGTTGGATTATATCTAGAAACACACCTAAAACCAGGTGTTCCTGTCAGTGGTAGTTGGATTATATCTAGAAACACATCTAAAACCAGGTGTTCCTGTCAGTGGTAGTTGGATTATATCTAGAAACACATCTAAAACCTAGACCAGGTGTTCCTGTCAGTGGTAGTTGGATTATATCTAGAAACACATCTAAAACCAGGTGTTCCTGTCAGTGGTAGTTGGATTATATCTAGGCTGGCCCTCGCTTCATACTCGTCGCCAAACCCACTGGCTCCATGTCATCTACAAGACCCTGCTAGGTAAAGTCCCCCCTTATCTCAGCTCGCTGGTCACCATAGCATCTCCCACCTGTAGCACACGCTCCAGCAGGTATATCTCTCTAGTCACCCCCAAAACCAATTCTTTCTTTGGCCGCCTCTCCTTCCAGTTCTCTGCTGCCAATGACTGGAACGAACTACAAAAATCTCTGAAACTGGAAACACTTATCTCCCTCACTAGCTTTAAGCACCAACTGTCAGAGCAGCTCACAGATTACTGCACCTGTACATAGCCCACCTATAATTTAGCCCAAACAACTACCTCTTTCCCAACTGTATTTAATTTTAATTAATTTATTTATTTTGCTCCTTTGCACCCCATTATTTTTTATTTCTACTTTGCACATTCTTCCATTGCAAAACTACCATTCCAGTATTTTACTTGCTATATTGTATTTACTTTGCCATCATGGCCTTTTTTTGCCTTTACCTCCCTTCTCACCTCATTTGCTCACATTGTATATAGACTTGTTTATACTGCATTATTGACTGTATGTTTGTTTTTACTCCATGTGTAACTCTGTGTCGTTTTATCTGTCGAACTGCTTTGCTTTATCTTGGTCAGGTCGCAATTGTAAATGAGAACTTGTTCTCAACTTGCCTACCTGGTTAAATAAAGGTGTTCTCAACTAGCCTACCTGGTTAAATAAAGGTGTTCTCAACTAGCCTACCTGGTTAAATAAAGGTAAAATAAAAATAAAATAAATAAATATCTAGAAACACACCTAAAACCAGGTGTTCCTGTCAGTGGTAGTTGGATTATATCTAGAAACACATCTAAAACCAGGTGTTCCTGTCAGTGGTAGTTGGATTATATCTAGAAACACATCTAAACCTAGACCAGGTGTTCCTGTCAGTGGTAGTTGGATTATATCTAGAAACACATCTAAGACCAGGTGTTCCTGTCAGTGGTAGTTGGATTATATCTATAAACACATCTAAGACCAGGTGTTCCTGTCAGTGGTAGTTGGATTATATCTAGAAACACATCTAAAACCAGGTGTTCCTGTCAGTGGTAGTTGGATTATATCTAGAAACACATCTAAAACCTAGACCAGGTGTTCCTGTCAGTGGTAGTTGGATTATATCTAGAAACACATCTAAAACCAGGTGTTCCTGTCAGTGGTAGTTGGATTATATCTAGAAACACATCTAAAACCAGGTGTTCCTGTCAGTGGTAGTTGGATTATATCTAGAAACACATCTAAAACCTAGACCAGGTGTTCCTGTCAGTGGTAGTTGGATTATATCTAGAAACACATCTAAGACCAGGTGTTCCTGTCAGTGGTAGTTGGATTATATCTATAAACACATCTAAGACCAGGTGTTCCTGTCAGTGGTAGTTGGATTATATCTAGAAACACATCTAAAACCTAGACCAGGTGTTCCTGTCAGTGGTAGTTGGATTATATCTAGAAACACACCTAAAACCAGGTGTTCCTGTCAGTGGTAGTTGGATTATATCTAGAAACACATCTAAAACCTAGACCAGGTGTTCCTGTCAGTGGTAGTTGGATTATATCTAGAAACACATCTAAAACCAGGTGTTCCTGTCAGTGGTAGTTGGATTATATCTAGAAACACATCTAAAACCAGGTGTTCCTGTCAGTGGTAGTTGGATTATATCTAGAAACGCATCTAAAACCAGGTGTTCCTGTCAGTGGTAGTTGGATTATATCTAGAAACACATCTAAAACCTAGACCAGGTGTTCCTGTCAGTGGTAGTTGGATTATATCTAGAAACACATCTAAAACCAGGTGTTCCTGTCAGTGGTAGTTGGATTATATCTAGAAACACATCTAAAACCAGGTGTTCCTGTCAGTGGTAGTTGGATTATATCTATAAACACATCTAAAACCAGGTGTTCCTGTCAGTGGTAGTTGGATTATATCTATAAACACATCTAAAACCAGGTGTTCCTGTCAGTGGTAGTTGGATTATATCTATAAACACATCTAAAACCAGGTGTTCCTGTCAGTGGTAGTTGGATTATATCTATAAACACATCTAAAACCAGGTGTTCCTGTCAGTGGTAGTTGGATTATATCTATAAACACATCTAAGACCAGGTGTTCCTGTCAGTGGTAGTTGGATTATATCTAGAAACACATCTAAAACCAGGTGTTCCTGTCAGTGGTAGTTGGATTATATCTAGAAACACATCTAAAACCAGGTGTTCCTGTCAGTGGTAGTTGGACTATATCTAGAAACACATCTAAAACCAGGTGTTCCTGTCAGTGGTAGTTGGATTATATCTAGAAACACATCTAAAACCTAGACCAGGTGTTCCTGTCAGTGGTAGTTGGATTATATCTAGAAACGCATCTAAAACCTAGACCAGGTGTTCCTGTCAGTGGTAGTTGGATTATATCTAGAAACGCATCTAAAACCTAGACCAGGTGTTCCTGTCAGTGGTAGTTGGATTATATCTAGAAACGCATCTAAAACCTAGACCAGGTGTTCCTGTCAGTGGTAGTTGGATTATATCTAGAAACGCATCTAAAACCTAGACCAGGTGTTCCTGTCAGTGGTAGTTGGATTATATCTAGAAACGCATCTAAAACCTAGACTAGGTGTTCCTGTCAATGGTAGCTGGATTATATCTAGAAACACATCTAAAACCAGGTGTTCCTGTCAGTGGTAGTTGGATTATATCTAGAAACACATCTAAAACCTAGACCAGGTGTTCCTGTCAGTGGTAGTTGGATTATATCTAGAAACACATCTAAAACCAGGTGTTCCTGTCAGTGGTAGTTGGATTATATCTAGAAACACATCTAAAACCAGGTGTTCCTGTCAGTGGTAGTTGGATTATATCTAGAAACAAATCTAAAACCAGGTGTTCCTGTCAGTGGTAGTTGGATTATATCTAGAAACACATCTAAAACCAGGTGTTCCTGTCAGTGGTAGTTGGATTATATCTAGAAACACATCTAAAACCAGGTGTTCCTGTCAGTGGTAGTTGGATTATATCTAGAAACACATCTAAAACCTAGACCAGGTGTTCCTGTCAGTGGTAGTTGGATTATATCTAGAAACACATCTAAAACCAGGTGTTCCTGTCAGTGGTAGTTGGATTATATCTAGAAACAAATCTAAAACCAGGTGTTCCTGTCAGTGGTAGTTGGATTATATCTAGAAACACATCTAAAACCTAGACCAGGTGGTCCTGTCAGTGGTAGTTGGATTATATCTAGAAACACATCTAAAACCAGGTGTTCCTGTCAGTGGTAGTTGGATTATATCTAGAAACAAATCTAAAACCAGGTGTTCCTGTCAGTGGTAGTTGGATTATATCTAGGAACGCATCTAAAACCTAGACCAGGTGTTCCTGTCAGTGGTAGTTGGATTATATCTATAAACACATCTAAAACCAGGTGTTCCTGTCAGTGGTAGTTGGATTATATCTAGAAACGCATCTAAAACCTAGACCAGGTGTTCCTGTCAGTGGTAGTTGGATTATATCTATAAACACATCTAAAACCAGGTGTTCCTGTCAGTGGTAGTTGGATTATATCTAGAAACACATCTAAAACCAGGTGTTCCTGTCAGTGGTAGTTGGATTATATCTAGAAACACACCTAAAACCTAGACCAGGTGTTCCTGTCAGTGGTAGTTGGATTATATCTAGAAACACACCTAAAACCAGGTGTTCCTGTCAGTGGTAGTTGGATTATATCTAGAAACACATCTAAAACCAGGTGTTCCTGTCAGTGGTAGTTGGATTATATCTAGAAACACATCTAAAACCAGGTGTTCCTGTCAGTGGTAGTTGGATTATATCTAGAAACACATCTAAAACCAGGTGTTCCTGTCAGTGGTAGTTGGATTATATCTAGAAACACATCTAAAACCAGGTGTTCCTGTCAGTGGTAGTTGGATTCTATCTAGAAACAAATCTAAAACCTAGACCAGGTGGTCCTGTCAGTGGTAGTTGGATTATATCTAGAAACACATCTAAAACCAGGTGTTCCTGTCAGTGGTAGTTGGATTATATCTAGAAACAAATCTAAAACCAGGTGTTCCTGTCAGTGGTAGTTGGATTATATCTAGGAACGCATCTAAAACCTAGACCAGGTGTTCCTGTCAGTGGTAGTTGGATTATATCTATAAACACATCTAAAACCAGGTGTTCCTGTCAGTGGTAGTTGGATTATATCTAGAAACGCATCTAAAACCTAGACCAGGTGTTCCTGTCAGTGGTAGTTGGATTATATCTATAAACACATCTAAAACCAGGTGTTCCTGTCAGTGGTAGTTGGATTATATCTAGAAACACATCTAAAACCAGGTGTTCCTGTCAGTGGTAGTTGGATTATATCTAGAAACACACCTAAAACCTAGACCAGGTGTTCCTGTCAGTGGTAGTTGGATTATATCTAGAAACACACCTAAAACCAGGTGTTCCTGTCAGTGGTAGTTGGATTATATCTAGAAACACATCTAAAACCAGGTGTTCCTGTCAGTGGTAGTTGGATTATATCTAGAAACACATCTAAAACCAGGTGTTCCTGTCAGTGGTAGTTGGATTATATCTAGAAACACATCTAAAACCAGGTGTTCCTGTCAGTGGTAGTTGGATTATATCTAGAAACACATCTAAAACCAGGTGTTCCTGTCAGTGGTAGTTGGATTCTATCTAGAAACAAATCTAAAACCTAGACCAGGTGCAGGGTTCAAAGGACATATCAACTGTTTCTGTCCGTTGTTTTCAGTTGGGTCTTTTCCTGTTGATGCTGCTGCTGATTCTAATGTCTTGTTCTGTCCCTCTGATCTCTTCCAGGTTGGAGGCAATAAGCACACCATGAGTGACCACATGCACGTGGGGAACCACCAACAGATCCACGTTCAACAGCTGTTTGAGGAGAACAGCAACAAACGGACAGTGTTGACTGCACAGCCCAATGGGTTGACCTCTGTGGGCCGGGCAGGTCTACCGCTGCCTGACCGACAGCAGCCCGACGTCACCACTACCACGGCCCAGTGTCGGCAGGGCAGCTCAGCCTCCCTCAAGTCCACCGACAGCAAGCCCCAGCCGGCCACCCTGACCCCGGAGCAGGCCATGAAGCAGTTCATGCCCAAGCTTACGGCCTTCGAGCACCATGAGATCTTCAGTTACCCAGAGGTTTATTTCGCTGGACCCAACGCCAAGAAGAGGCCGGGGGTGATCGGGGGGTCCAACAACGGAGGCTACGACGACGATCAGGGCTCCTACATCCAGGTGCCCCACGACCACGTCTCCTACCGCTACGAGGTCCTCAAGGTGATTGGCAAGGGCAGTTTCGGTCAGGTGGTGAAGGCCTACGACCACAAGGCCCACTGCCACGTGGCGCTGAAGATGGTGAGGAATGAGAAGAGGTTCCACCGCCAGGCGGCCGAGGAGATCCGGATCCTGGAGCACCTGAGGAAGCAGGACAAAGACTCCACCATGAACGTGATCCACATGCTGGAGAACTTCACATTCCGTAACCACATCTGCATGACCTTTGAACTCCTCAGCATGAACCTCTACGAGCTCATCAAGAAGAACAAGTTCCAGGGCTTCAGCTTGCCGCTCGTCAGGAAGTTCGCCCACTCTATCCTGCAGTGTCTAGACTCGCTGCACAAGAACCGTATCATCCACTGTGACCTGAAGCCAGAGAACATTCTCCTGAAGCAGCAGGGACGCAGTGGGATCAAGGTCATCGACTTCGGCTCCAGCTGCTACGAGCACCAGCGGGTTTACACCTACATCCAGTCTCGTTTTTACAGAGCTCCCGAGGTCATCCTGGGGTCGCGCTATGGGATGCCTATTGACATGTGGAGCCTGGGCTGCATCTTAGCGGAGTTGCTCACTGGGTACCCTCTCCTGCCGGGCGAAGATGAAGGGGACCAACTGGCATGTGTCATCGAGCTGCTGGGCATGCCCTCGCAGAAACTGCTGGACTCTTCCAAGAGAGCCAAGAACTTTGTGAGCTCCAAGGGTTACCCCCGGTACTGCGCGGTGACGACCCTGCCGGACGGCTCGGTGGTGCTGAACGGGGGGCGCTCCCGCCGGGGCAAACTGAGGGGACCCCCGGGGAGCAAGGAGTGGGTGACGGCCTTGAAGGGCTGCGACGACCCCCTGTTCCTGGACTTCATCAAGCAGTGTCTGGAGTGGGACCCTGCCGTGCGCATGTCCCCCAGCCAGGCCCTCAGACACCCCTGGCTCAGGAGGCGCTTGCCCAAACCTCCCACGGGGGACAAAACAGCGGTGAAGCGTATCACCGACGGGGGCTCTGGCGCTATCACGTCGATCTCCAAATTACCTCCCACCTCGGGCTCCGCCTCCAAGATAAGGACTAACCTGGCGCACATGACGGACGCCAACGGGAACATCCAACAGAGGACAGTGTTGCCAAAACTAGTCAGTTGAAGAAACTGTAAACGACAGCTAGTTCGTTGTCTCATCTAGGATATCTCTTCTTAATGGTTTTGTTTTTGTTTGTTTTTTAAATGGAGAGATGATTGTGTCTCTGAGAGAGAGAGAAAAACAACCGGGGGAACCCGAACAGTACCAGTCACAGTACTCAACCGTGTGTTTTGTAAATGGAGAGATGATTGTGTCTCTGAGAGAGAGAGAAAAACAACCGGGGGAACCCGAACAGTACCAGTCACAGTACTCAACAGTGTGTTTTGTAAATGGAGAGATGATTGTGTCTCTGAGAGAGAGAGAGAAAAACAACCGGGGGAACCCGAACAGTACCAGTCACAGTACTCAACCGTGTGGTTTTTCTTTAGACAGAGGGGTTTATTCAGCGTTATTAATTCACCGCGTCATTGTTTAGTAGCTTTTATTTTAATATAAACAAGAGAAAAACATGAAAGTGGTCATCATGAAGGGAACAATGCTTTTAGGTGTTTAGTCTCAGGACTGTGTGCTATGATGGAGCAGGTGGCTATCGGTCACACAATCTGGCCCAAGCAGAGACTGATAACCTGGGCATGATAGTGTAGAATAACAGAATGGGTGGCTGGCCAACACATGGCGATAACTAACTCATATCTTTTAGGTGTTTAGTCTCAGGACTGTGTGCTATGATGGAGCAGGTGGCTATCGGTCACACAATCTGGCCCAAGCAGAGACTGATAACCTGGGCATGATAGTGTAGAATAACAGAATGGGTGGCTGGCCAACACATGGCGATAACTAACTCATATCTTTTAGGTGTTTAGTCTCAGGACTGTGTGCTATGATGGAGCAGGTGGCTATCGGTCACACAATCTGGCCCAAGCAGAGACTGATAACCTGGGCATGATAGTGTAGAATAACAGAATGGGTGGCTGGCCAACACATGGCGATAACTAACTCATATCAGACAGTCTGAAGATATTTAGGCTCTGCTTCTCTACCTTATCTGATTGATGTAGTGACATTAAATAGCTGTGAGAAAGGTGTTTTTTTTTATAAGCTAAGATCACAGTATCTGAGATTAGGTTTTGGTCAAAGAAATGCAAGGATGGAAAGTGGCTGTTTTAAGACTGTTAAGAGTTAAAGTGAGAGGTTGGACCGCGGCGTGGAAACATTCGTTTACCTGACAGACTACGCCTGTAATTCTCTTGACATTCCTTAAACAACTGAACTAGAACGAGGGGGGAAATTAGTGCAGGTTTGTCTTGTTTTCACCTGTACCAGAAACAAGGGAGTGATACACGGAATAATGAGTTCTGTCAGAGAAGAGGAGGGGAGAGGAGGGGAGGGGATGGGAGAGGGGGGGAGAGAATAAGGAGAGGTGGAGAGAATAAGGAGAGGAGAGAAGAGGGAGAAGAGGAGAGAAGAGGGAGAGGAGGGGAGGGGAGAGAAGAGGGGAAGATGAGAGGAGGGGAGAGGAAGGGGGAGAGAAATGGCATCTATCAAAATATGAGATGTCAACATAATAAGTTATTAGGTGCTATTCCTTGGTACAGCTGCTGTGAAATGTATATCCTCACAGCAAAACAATGGTGCTTTTTAGTTGAAAATTGATGTAAAGAGGATTTTAGAGCAAAAATGTCTACTTTGTTTTGTTCTATCAGATTATTGGATGATTAGAAACTAAATGTGCTGAGGCAGAGTAGAGCTGAGGTGAAGTGGCTTTGTGATGATGTCCTCATCAGAGAGGACTGTGTCTGTGATGAAGGACTGTGGATATTATAATTTCCTCATCAGAGAGGACTGTGTCTGTGTTGAAGGACTGGATATTATAATGTCCTCATCAGAGAGGACTGTGTCTGTGTTGAAGGACTGTGGATATTATAATGTCCTCATCAGAGAGGACTGTGTCTGTGATGAAGGACTGTGGATATTATAATTTCCTCATCAGAGAGGACTGTGTCGGTGATGAAGGACTGTGGATATTATAATGTCCTCATCAGAGAGGACTGTGTCTGTGTTGAAGGACTGGATATTATAATGTCCTCATCAGAGAGGACTGTGTCTGTGTTGAAGGACTGTGGATATTATAATTTCCTCATCAGAGAGGACTGTGTCTGTGATGAAGGACTGTGGATATTATAATGTCCTCATCAGAGAGGACTGTGTCTGTGATGAAGGACTGTGGATATTATAATGTCCTCATCAGAGAGGACAGTGTCTGTGTTGAAGGACTGTCGATATTATAATTTCCTCATCAGAGAGGACTGTGTCTGTGTTGAAGGACTGGATATTATAATGTCCTCATCAGAGAGGACTGTGTCTGTGTTGAAGGACTGTGGATATTATAATGTCCTCATCAGAGAGGACTGTGTCTGTGTTGAAGGACTGGATATTATAATGTCCTCATCAGAGAAGACTGTGTCTGTGTTGAAGGACTGGATATTATAATTTCCTCATCAGAGAGGACTGTGTCTGTGTTGAAGGACTGTGGATATTATAATGTCCTCATCAGAGAGGACTGTGTCTGTGATGAAGGACTGTGGATATTATAATGTCCTCAACAGAGAGGACAGTGTCTGTGTTGAAGGACTGTGGATATTATAATGTCCTCATCAGAGAGGACTGTGTCTGTGATGAAGGACTGTGGATATTATAATGTCCTCATCAGAGAGGACTGTGTCTGTGTTGAAGGACTGTGGATATTATAATGTCCTCATCAGAGAGGACTGTGTCTGTGTTGAAGGACTGATCTAGGGTCAGGCTGGGTAGGTAGGTAGGTGCTTACTACATGGGCATGACTGCATATACTTGAATAGAAGGTGTTCTTCAGAGCCTGGGGTTGTCTCAGTAATACTGAATAGAAGGTGTTCTTCAGAGCCTGGGGTTGTCTCAGTAATTCTGACTAGAAGGTGTTCTTCAGAGCCTGGGGTTGTCTCAGTAATACTGAATAGAAGGTGTTCTTCAGAGCCTGGGGTGGTCTCAGTAATACTGAATAGAAGTTGTTCTTCAGAGCCTGGGGTTGTCTCAGTAATACTGAATAGAAGGTGTTCTTCAGAGCCTGGGGTGGTCTCAGTAATACTGAATAGAAGTTGTTCTTCAGAGCCTGGGGTTGTCTCAGTAATACTGAATAGAAGTTGTTCTTCAGAGCCTGGGGTGGTCTCAGTAATACTGAATAGAAGTTGTTCTTCAGAGCCTGGGGTGGTCTCAGTAATACTGAATAGAAGTTGTTCTTCAGAGCCCGGGTGGTCTCAGTAATACTGAATAGAAGTTGTTCTTCAGAGCCCGGGTGGTCTCAGTAATACTGAATAGAAGTTGTTCTTCAGAGCCCGGGTGGTCTCAGTAATACTCCGGGTTGTAGTGAAAGGCAGTTAGTGTTATAAGACGTGCGTATAAAGCCCTCTGATTAATCAGGACTTAAAGGTTGACTCATGTAGCTTTTTGAATGGCTTAGTTTATACCATGTTGACTGTTGCAACTGTAGAGGAGCAGTTGTATTTTTCACTTGATCCTTTCTTTAATCATATTTTCAGTAGTGAACCCGATACGTGTCTCTGGCCAGAGTGTCAATTCCTAAAACGCTTGTTCCCTTGCACAGCCCCCCCCCAAAAAAGTGTTCCCATATCCCCCTTTGCTTTATGCGGAAGGCAACCTGTAAAACAGACTCCTAAACCTAGTAATGAACATTTTCCCCAAATGTGTTGAACCTTCAGATTTTCTACATTTTCTAAAATATTTGACAAAGGTTTTTATTAGTTCACCATAAATCACACTGAGAATTCTTTAAAGCTTTTGTCAAAGTTGTACTTGTTTATTTCACATAAACCAACATTGTTAAATAAAAGAGGCAATCTAAAAGATATGAAACTGAACTTTAGGGCTGAATGGAACAGAATGTTGTGTTGTTGTCTGGTTGGTCGGTCGGTAACCACGGAGCCACTTATGACCTAATGCACAAGAACTATACTATTGGGATCCTATCAGACTGTCACTGTGTGGATACTTGGAGGCTCCAGGACACGGAGCAGAAGACTCTGTTTTGATTGGAGTTCAGAACAGGTGTGGCTGGCTGGGGATTGGATGGACGACCTGGTGACCTCATCAGGTCAGGGAGTAGAGCCCCGGCCTGCCCCGCTGATGATTGGTTCAGTGCCTGCCAGCTGCACACTGCTCAGTAGCCCCGCCCCCTTTGGAACCCATTGCCACCTGCTGATTGGAGAACATCAGCGGGGAGGGGCAGGACAGGGGGCGGGGTCACAACATTCTTTTTGACTTTTTTATTGTAGTTGTTTTGTGGATTGATAGTCGGGAGGAATCGTGTCCTTAGGTCGAATACAATGTGCCTTTGGTTATTAATGCCATTCATTTAGTAACCCAGGACCAGTAACATAATGACTTCATTCCCCTACACCTCCCTACAGCACATCTCCCCTGAACATACATCCATTTCACAGATGTTTGAAATGTTTACAGTCATTTTTCATGGATGTTTTCTTCAAGCCCAAAGACAGTCTTCCTGGCTTAACCTCTGATGTGGTAGCGAGGAGAAAGCCAAGCGGCCGCACAATGACAGGTATTACATGGTCTGCATCCACAATGGCACCCTATTCCCTATATAGTGCACTACTTTTGATAGGGCTCTGGTCAAAAGTAGTGCACTATATAGGGAATAGGGTGCCATTTCGGGAAACAGCCGTGCAGTTTTCGAGACAGAGCGTCAGATCTTTTGGGATGACTAACTCTCACCTGGAAACACCCTTTGCCAACAGGGAACGCTTGGTAAGAAGCGATCACCTTATGCTCTGAAAGTGTTGAGGAACTGACAGCCTCTGTCTTGTCTTAACATCAAAACAATTCAAGGGGTTATAGCTGTTAGCTTCATTTTATTACTCCGAGAGAGAAGGACAAAAATACATTTGAATCTTTACCTCAGACTGTTGTGATAGATATCTCTTCTTATTGTGATGTGAATAACCCAGGGCATTTGGTTACATACCAAAGTGCATTTCTTTCTACGTTTGTGGCTATGAGGAAATGAAGCCAGTGGATTTTGCCTCTTATTTTTCTGAGTAAAAAAATAAGGCACTCAAACCACTTTTGGTCATTCAAGGGCCATATCTATCTATATCTCTATCTATCGATCTGTCTGGAGAATGCTTGTCTTCAGCTGAGAAGGAAGTAGAGAGATTGGAGTACAGTGTTTATTTTATTACACCACTGTCTGAACGGCGTAGCACAACTCCAAACCTCTGTGTGCTCGACACGGTTGGATGTAGCTTCTTTTCAGTGCAGTGTCAACTGTCCTATCACAATCTGCAGTCTATAGTCAGTCAACCCAATGTGCTACTCCACGGTAAGGTAACATAGCTGTGGCAGAATCAAGCATTTGGCTATATTGTAAATGTTTAGAAAATGTTAAAAAATTAAAATACTTTTTTTTGCTACTTGTAAGAATTTTAACTCTTGACTGTCTCGAGAGTTCTACTACACAACTTTTAGAAGACAGTCTCTAGTTCTACTACACAACTTTTAGAAGACTGTCTCTAGTTCTACTACACAACTTTTAGAAGACAGTCTCGAGAGTTCTACTACACAACTTTTAGAAGACTGTCTCTAGTTCTACTACACAACTTTTAGAAGACAGTCTCTAGTTCTACTACACAACTTTTAGAAGACTGTCTCGAGAGTTCTACTACACAACTTTTAGAAGACAGTCTCTAGTTCTACTACACAACTTTTAGAAGACAGTCTCTAGTTCTACTACACAACTTTTAGAAGACAGTCTCGAGAGTTCTACTACACAACTTTTAGAAGACAGTCTCGAGAGTTCTACTACACAACTTTTAGAAGACTCTCGAGAGTTCTACTACACAACTTTTAGAAGACAGTCTCGAGAGTTCTACTACACAACTTTTAGAAGACAGTCTCTAGAGTTCTACTACACAACTTTTAGAAGACTCTCGAGAGTTCTACTACACAACTTTTAGAAGACAGTCTCGAGAGTTCTACTACACAACTTTTAGAAGACAGTCTCGAGAGTTCTACTACACAACTTTTAGAAGACAGTCTCGAGAGTTCTACTACACAACTTTTAGAAGACAGTCTCGAGAGTTCTACTACACAACTTTTAGAAGACAGTCTCGAGAGTTCTACTACACAACTTTTAGAAGACTGTCTCTAGAGTTCTACTACACAACTTTTAGAAGACAGTCTCGAGAGTTCTACTACACAACTTTTAGAAGACAGTCTCGAGAGTTCTACTACACAACTTTTAGAAGACTCTCGAGAGTTCTACTACACAACTTTTAGAAGACAGTCTCGAGAGTTCTACTACACAACTTTTAGAAGACAGTCTCGAGAGTTCTACTACACAACTTTTAGAAGACTGTCTCTAGAGTTCTACTACACAACTTTTAGAAGACAGTCTCGAGAGTTCTACTACACAACTTTTAGAAGACAGTCTCGAGAGTTCTACTACACAACTTTTAGAAGACAGTCTCGAGAGTTCTACTACTCAACTTTTAGAAGACAGTCTCTAGTTCTACTACGCAACTTTTAGAAGACAGTCTCTAGTTCTACTACACAACTTTTAGAAGACAGTCTCGAGAGTTCTACAACACAACTTTTAGAAGACAGTCTCGAGAATTCTACTACACAACTTTTAGAAGACAGTCTCGAGAGTTCTACAACACAACTTTTAGAAGACAGTCTCTAGAGTTCTACTACACAACTTTTAGAAGACAGTCTCTAGAGTTCTACTACACAACTTTCAGAAGAAGGAAGTAAGAAAACAGAATCTTGAACCGAGCAACAACGTTGATAGATGTTAGTACTCTGTACCACAGCCACATACGCTGTACATATGTGAAAATTTGCGATGGGATTCAATGTGGATCTGTACATATGTATAATGTCTTTGTCTTTGGTGAAATGCTGCTGGAAGCACTACATGAATGTTGTAGTGGGTTTTAAGCTTGGTCCGTTTTACTATAGTGTATGTAATGTACAGCTAATGGAAGGTCACACTCTTTTTTTTAGTGATGATTTGTTAAATTTTATTGTTGTGGCCGGGAAAATGTTATTAAATAATTTAAAAAAAAAGGTTTTAATGTCCATCTTTATAAATGAATTGTTTACTGGTGGTTATTTGTCACAGGAAGTGTCATTCCAGGTTAAAGGTCATCAGGGAACATACAGCTCTGTGTGTTTTCATATTGAATAGATAGAGTACTAGCCACTAGCACACAGCTCTGTGTGTTTTCATATTGAATAGATAGAGTACTAGCCACTAGCACACAGCTCTGTGTGTTTTCATATTGAATAGATAGAGTACTAGCCACTTGCATACAGCTCTGTGTGTTTTCATATTGAATAGATAGAGTATTAGCCACTAGCACACAGCTCTGTGTGTTTTCATATGGAATAGATAGAGTACTAGCCACTAGCACACAGCTCTGTGTGTTTTCATATTGAATAGATAGAGTACTAGCCACTAGCACACAGCTCTGTGTGTTTTCATATTGAATAGATAGAGTACTAGTCATTAGCACACAGCTCTGTGTGTTTTCATATTGAATAGATAGAGTACTAGCCATTAGCACACAGCTCTGTGTGTTTTCATATTGAATAGATAGAGTACTAGCCACTAGCACACAGCTCTGTGTGTTTTCATATTGAATAGATAGAGTACTAGTCATTAGCACACAGCTCTGTGTGTTTTCATATTGAATAGATAGAGTACTAGCCACTAGCACACAGCTCTGTGTGTTTTCATATTGAATAGATAGAGTACTAGCCACTAGCACACAGCTCTGTGTGTTTTCATATTGAATAGATAGAGTACTAGCCACTAGCACACAGCTCTGTGTGTTTTCATATTGAATAGATAGAGTACTAGCCACTAGCATACAGCTCTGTGTGTTTTCATATTGAATAGATAGAGTACTAGCCACTAGCACACAGCTCTGTGTGTGTTCATATTGAATAGATAGAGTATTAGCAACTAGCACACAGCTCTGTGTGTTTTCATATTAAATAGATAGAGGTTGAAACTTGTCCTTTGGGCTGAGGGCTTCGCCTCAGTTGACTCCCTCTAAGAATACCGTATGACACTACAGCCAGTCATGAGACGGGTCTGAGTCTGGAGCTCTGGCCAGAGACCTCTGTACTGTACACTGACTGGCTGGCTGTTTCACATAGCGTATGGTGCAGAGAAATGCATTTACAGGACACAGTAATGCCCACACACACACACACACACACACACACACACACACACACACACACACACACACACACACACACACAATATACACTATATACACTGCTCAAAAAAATAAAGGGAGCACTAAAATAACACATCCTAGATCTGAATGAATGAAATATTCTTTTTAAATACTTTTTTCTTTACATAGTTGAATGTGCTGACAACAAAATCACACATTATCAATGGAAATCAAATGTATCAACCCATGGAGGTCTGGATTTGGAGTCACACTCAAAATTAAAGTGGAAAACCACACTACAGGCTCATCCAACTTTGATGTAATGTCCTTAAAACAAGTCAAAATGAGGCTCAGTAGTGTGTGTGGCCTCCACGTGCCTGTATGACCTCCCTACAATGCCTGGGCATGCTCCTGATGAGGTGGCGGATGGTCTCCTGAGGGATCTCCTCCCAGACCTGGACTAAAGCATCCGCCAACTCCTGGACAGTCTGTGGTGCAACGTGGCGTTGGTGGATGGAGCGAGACATGATGTCCCAGATGTGCTCAATTGGATTCAGGTCTGGGGAACGGGTGGGCCAGTCCATAGCATCAATGCTTTCTTCTTGCAGGAATTGCTGACACTCCAGCCACATGAGGTCTAGCATTGTCTTGCATTAGGAGGAACCCAGGGCCAACCGCACCAGCATATGGCCTCACAAGGGGTCTGAGGATCTCATCTCGGTACCTAATGGCAGTCAGGCTACCTCTGGCGAGCACATGGAGGGCTGTGCGGCCCCCCAAAGAAATGCCACCGCACACCATGACTGACCCACCGCCAAACCGGTCATGCTGGAGGATGTTGCAAGCAGCAGAACGTTCTCCACATCGTCTCCAGACTGTCACGTCTGTCACATGTGCTCAGTGTGAACCTGCTTTCATCTGTGAAGAGCACAGTTCATCTGATGAAGCACGCTTCACAATCTGGCAGTCCGATGGACAAATCTGGGTTTGCCAAGATGCCAGGAGAACGTTAACGTTACTCTCAAGTTTTGTGGAGGAGCAATGATGTTCTGGGGCTGTTTTTCATGGTTCGGGCCTCCAGAGAAAGGAAATATTAACGCTACAGCTTACAATGACATTCTAGACAATTCTGTGCTTCCATCTTTGTGGCAACAAAATTCCAGGCCTAATCGCCCAACATCGGTGTCCGACCTCACTAATGCTCTTTTTTCCGTCCTTTATTTAACTAGGCAAGTCAGTTAAGAACAAATTCTTATTTTCAATGACAGCCTAGGAATAGTGGGTTGACTGCCTTGTTCACGGGCAGAACGACAGAATTTTACCTTGTCAGCTCGGGGATTCAATCTAGCAACCTTCCGATTACTGGCCCAACGCTCTAACCACTAGGCTACCTGTCACCCCGTGGCTGAACGGAATCAAGTCCCTGCAGCAATGTTCCAACATCTAGTGGAAAGCCTTCCCAGAAGAGTGGAGGCTGTTATAGCAGCAATGTTCCAACATCTAGTGGAAAGCCTTCCCATAAGTGTGGAGGCTGTTATAGCAGCAATGTTCCAACATCTAGTGGAAAGCCTTCCCAGAAGAGTGGAGGCTGTTATAGCAGCAATGTTCCTACATCTAGTGGAAAGCCTTCCCAGAAGAGTGGAGGCTGTTATAGCAGCAATGTTCCAACATCTAGTGGAAAGCCTTCCCAGAAGAGTGGAGGCTGTTATAGCAGCAATGTTCCAACATCTAGTGGAAAGCCTTCCCAGAAGAGTGGAGGCTGTTATAGCAGCAATGTTCCTACATCTAGTGGAAAGCCTTCCCAGAAGAGTGGAGGCTGTTATAGCAGCAATGTTCCAACATCTAGTGGAAAGCCTTCCCAGAAGAGTGGAGGCTGTTATAGCAGCAATGTTCCTACATCTAGTGGAAAGCCTTCCCAGAAGAGTGGAGGCTGTTATAGCAGCAATGTTCCAGCATCTAGTGGAAAGCCTTCCCAGAAGAGTGGAGGCTGTTATAGCAGCAATGTTCCAACATCTAGTGGAAAGCCTTCCCAGAAGAGTGGAGGCTGTTATAGCAGCAATGTTCCTACATCTAGTGGAAAGCCTTCCCAGAAGAGTGGAGGCTGTTATAGCAGCATTAATAGCACCTATTAATGCCCTTCGAGGACAGACGCTGGGAGACGAGAAGCAAGCAACAGGGAGTGAATATTTAATAAATAACAGACACGAAACAAAACACAGAGAGCGTCTGGACAGGCGAAACATAATGACGGTAATGCTGACACGGGGATCAAACCGAGGAACAGACAGATATAGGAAGGAGGCAATCAACAAAGTTAAGGAGTCCAGGTGAGTCCAAAGAAGCGCTGATATGAGCGTAACGATGGTGACAGGTGAGCGTAACGATGGTGACAGATGTGCGTAACGATGATGACAGATGTGCGTAACGATGGTGACAGGTGAGCGTAACGATGGTGACAGGTGTGCGTAACGATGGTGACAGGTGAGCGTAACGATGGTGACAGATGTATGTAACGATGGTGACAGGTGTGCGTAACGATGGTGTGTATGTGTGTGTGTGTGTGTGTGTATGTGAGCGCAGAACAGTTCCATCAATGACTGATGTTCTCATAAAGAACATGGTGAGAAGTGTTCTCATAAAGAACATGGTGTTCTCATAAAGAACAATGTGAGAAGTGTTCTCATAAAGAACATGGTGAGAAGTGTTCTCATAAAGAACATGGTGAGAAGTGTTCTCATAAAGAACATGGTGAGAAGTGTTCTCATAAAGAACAATGTGAGAAGTGTTCTCATAAAGAACATAGTGAGAAGTGTTCTCATAAAGAACGTGGTGAGAAGTGTTCTCATAAAGAACAATGTGAGAAGTGTTCTCATAAAGAACATGGTGAGAAGGGTTCTCATAAAGAACGTGGTGAGAAGTGTTCTCATAAAGAACATGGTGAGAATGGTTGCTCCAGTCAGGAATAAGAGGTGATGAGGTTGATCAGATGGAGACCATGATAAACGATCACCATGGTGATAAAAATCCATAACATGCATTCCAAATGACACGCTATTGCCTTCGTAGTGCACTACTTTTGACCAGAGCCTTAGTCTAAAGTAGTGCACTATATAGGAAATAGGATGATATTTCAGGACGCACCCATAGCCATGATAATGGAAAGAAAACAGCATCATCCTCGACCGGTTTTCAACATAACCCCTTTCCTTTTCATCAGTTACATACCGTGTGACTCAATATACATCTCCTCAGTCAGCATCAGTAGCTTAAAGCTCGACAACTCTCCTCCTCTCAGGAGATGTGTGTTTGTAGCCAGGGAGAGACTAAAGGAGAGGGAGGAGGATTTGGTCTCCCAACTGCTGTCTGTCTGTCTGTCTCCGTCTGTCACTGTCTGTCTGTCTGTCTGTGTTAGAGCAAGAGAGCCCTAAAGGTCAGTGCTGTCTCCTCACCTCTCTGTTCCAAGTCTCAGTTCAGTCCAACAGACATTACCATCACAGCCAAAGTTCAAATGAGTCCCCCATGTCAAATGAAGCAGACAGACCACCCGTACAGGAGACCACATGCTGCTATGCTAGCTGCTAGCATAGAGGGGTTATCTTAGTGGTTAGTACTGGCTGTTAACACATATCCTGGGGGTGGAAAGCCAATGAGAGAGTTGTCCCATGGATCTAATCAAGGGATAGGTTACCTTCCAAATGCCACCCTATTCCCTATTTAGTGCACTACTTTTATCCAGAGCCCTATGGATCCTGGTCAAAAGTAGTGCACTATATAGGGAATAAGGTTCCATTTGGAATGGAGACATATCAGCCTGGTTGTTGCTGCTGCCTGTAAACGGGTGAGTCATGCCCATTAGAGAGAGCTGGAGATGGCCTCTATCCAACCCTCATTAACTCTGTGTTAGGTCGTGTTTGGCTGCTCTGATCAAGGGTAATGTATACAGTATATTTGCCTGGTGGTTCATTTACCAGTTTTATTTTGGTTCCCAAAAATGAATTATACAACAGAGCCTGGTAACTACATTATCTGGAGCCCACAATGATTCATTCAGGTTGTTAGTTTCCTGTCAGACTGGTTCCATGTTGGTTAGACTTCTGGTTATGTTACATCTGTTGGTGATGTCAGCGGAAGTGATTGTGTGCTCCTATCAGATTATGTTATTCAGAGTAAGTACATTATCAACAGTGATGACTTTATCAACCGTGACTACATTATCAACAGTGACTACATTATCAACAGTGACTACATTATCAACAGTAACTACGTTATCAACAGTAACTACGTTATTCACAGTGACTACATTATCAACAGTGACTACGTTATCAACAGTAACTACGTTATCAACAGTAACTACGTTATTCACAGTAAGTACATTATCAACAGTAGCTACATTATTGGCTGTAACTACATTATTGACAGTAACTACATTATCAACAGTGACTACATTAATGACAGTGGCAACATTATCAACAGTAAGTACATTATTGACGATAACTACGGCACATTATTTACAGTGGCTACATTATCAACAGTAAGTACATTATCAACAGTATGGTGTGCCTTGTGCTTGGTCCACAGGGCTTGGTGTGCCTTGTGCTTGGTCCACAGGGCTTGGTGTGCCTTGTGCTTGGTCCACAGGGCTTGGCGTGCCTTGTGCTTGGTCCACAGGGCTTGGTGTGCCTTGTGCTTGGTCCACAGGGCTCGATGTGAAACCTGGTTCAAACAGGAGCATCAAAGCATGGACACAGCAGGCTGAAACCCGATTCAGACAGGAAGACAAAGCATGGACACAGCAGGCTGAAACCTGATTCAGACAGGAAGACAAAGCATGGACACAGCAGGCTGAAACCTGATTCAGACAGGAAGACAAAGCATGGACACAGCAGGCTGAAACCTGATTCAGACAGGAAGACAAAGCATGGACACAGCAGGCTGAAACCTGATTCAGACAGGAAGACAAAGCATGGACACAGCAGGCTGAAACCTGATTCAGACAGGCTTCTCGTCTCCTTCTTTCAGTTTCATTCATCAGACTCAGAGTTTAGCCTTAAACTGGTATTTAAAGCACACACAGAGACAGCCAGACCCTTAGATGTTGAACTTAGAGGTCGTAATATCTCAAACGATCAGACACGCTGGCAGCAAATGTCCAGCATTAAACAGACAGGAATGTGCAAGAGGGGCCTTATCTGTACAAAACAAGACCTGAAGAGACGGAAGGTCACTATGCTAGGCTATGCTAGGTTATGCTATGCTAGGCTATGCTATGCTAGGCTATGCGAGACAAAGGATCATACCAGGTTATGCTATGCTAAGCTACGCTATGGGAGGAGAAGACACTCAGAAATGGATCAGCCAAACATATCACATGGAAGGGATCCGTGTCACAGCAGGAGGCTATTTATAATCAATGAATCAAATGTCAGACTGCTACCAGATATATAGAGAGACTCAACCTACTGCTCCTCACCAAACCCTGTACTAGGCTAGCGGCAAGGCGTTTTTTGTTAGATACCTTTTACCCGAGGTAGAACACAACATAACCAGGTCTTTTCACATCTCTAATGTCTCACATTCATGAACTAAATGGTTGTGTAAAAATATTATACCAAAAATATATTTATTTACCCTAAAAAATATGTCGGGGGATTGGAAACGATGCAGATAATTACATTGATGGAAGCAACAATCTTTCCCCAATATTAAAGCTGATCCACCCCTGGGGAGAACAAGTATTTGACACACTGCCGATTTTGCAGGTTTTCCTACTTACAAAGCATGTAGAGGTCTGTATTTTTTTTTAAATCATAGGTACACCTCAACTGTGAGAGACGGAATCTAAAACTAAAATCCAGAATCCATAAACGGGAGACATTAGAGATGGTTGTGTTTTCTACCGCGAGTAGTTTTTTAAAATCAAAAACCTTTTTTTTAGAGGATTGGCCAGTAACCTATACTATATGGCTGCTAGTCGACACCATTCCAGCAGGAACTAGGAACATAGTGTTTCCCCCCTTTGGTTTGTAATGTATTCTTCTGTCTTGTTGATCATTGGCCAGAAAGCATGGGTAACCAACTACATTATAAGTAATGTTGTTATTTAATCAGTTACTTTTTATGTCACAAGGTAGAAGGTCAACCAAGGATATTCATGATGCCAGAAACACAGCAGTTGATTTTCTTGTCACAGCCATATGTTGGAACTGATTTCCTGAACGATTGATTTGGAAGATTAATAGTGATTAAAACCCTCAGTCTTAAATATTTTTAAAAAAAGGCCCAGTGTCACACTGAGACAACACATACAAGGTAACACCCTGGGGATCAGGTCTATAATAACAAGGTAACACCCTGGGGATCAGGTCTATAATAACAAGGTAACACCCTGGGGATCAGGTCCTTAATAACAAGGTAACACCCTGGGGATCAGGTCCTTAATAACAAGGTAACACCCTGGGGATCAGGTCCTTAATAACAAGGTAACACCCTGGGGATCAGGTCCTTAATAACAAGGTAACACCCTGGGGATCAGGTCAATAATAACAAGGTAACACCCTGGGGATCAGGTCTATAATAACAAGGTAACACCCTGGGGATCAGGTCCTTAATAACAAGGTAACACCCTGGGGATCAGGTCTATAATAACAAGGTAACACCCTGGGGATCAGGTCCTTAATAACAAGGTAACACCCTGGGGATCAGGTCTATAATAACATGGTAACACCCTGGGGATCAGGTCTATAATAACAAGGTAACACCCTGGGGATCAGGTCTATAATAACAAGGTAACACCCTGGGGATCAGGTCCTTAATAACAAGGTAACACCCTGGGGATCAGGTCTATAATAACAAGGTAACACCCTGGGGATCAGGTCTATAATAACAAGGTAACACCCTGGGGATCAGGTCCTTAATAACAAGGTAACACCCTGGGGATCAGGTCCTTAATAACAAGGTAACACCCTGGGGATCAGGTCAATAATAATAAGGTAACACCCTGGGGATCAGGTCAATAATAACAAGGTAACACCCTGGGGATCAGGTCCTTAATAACAAGGTAACACCCTGGGGATCAGGTCCTTAATAACAAGGTAACGCCCTGAGATCAGGTCAATAATAACATGGTAACACCCTGGGATCAGGTCAATAATAACAAGGTAACACCCTGGGATCAGGTCAATAATAACAAGGTATAACAAGGTAACACCCTGAGATCAGGTCCTTAATAACAAGGTAACACCCTGGGATCAGGTCTATAATAACAAGGTATAACATAGTAACACCCTGGGATCAGGTCTATAATAACAAGGTAACACCCTGGGGATCAGGTCCTTAATAACAAGGTAACACCCTGGGGATCAGGTCAATAATAACAAGGTAACACCCTGGGATCAGGTCCTTAATAACAAGGTATAACAATGTAACACCCGGTGATCAGGTCAATAATAACAAGGTAACACCCTGGGATCAGGTCTATAATAACAAGGTATAACATGGTAACACCCTGGGATCAGGTCCTTTATAACAAGGTAACACCCTGGGATCAGGTCTATAATAACAAGGTATAACAAGATAACACCCTGAGATCAGGTCAATAATAACATGGTAACACCCTGGGATCAGGTCTATAATACCAAGGTATAACATGGTAACACCCTGGGATCAGGTCTATAATAACAAGGTAACACCCTGGGATCAGGTCTATAATAACAAGGTATAACATGGTAACACCCTGGGATCAGGTCTATAATACCAAGGTATAACATGGTAACACCCTGGGATCAGGTCTATAATAACAAGGTATAACATGGTAACATCCTGAGATCAGGTCCTTAATAACAAGGTAACACCCTGGGGATCAGGTCTATAATAACAAGGTAACACCCTGGGGATCAGGTCAATAATAACAAGGTAACACCCTGGGATCAGGTCTATAATAACAAGGTAACACCCTGGGGATCAGGTCTATAATAACAAGGTAACACCCTGGGATCAGGTCCTTAATAACAAGGTATAACAATGTAACACCCGGTGATCAGGTCAATAATAACAAGGTAACACCCTGGGGATCAGGTCTATAATAACATGGTAACATCCTGAGATCAGGTCAATAATAACAAGGTAACACCCTGGGATCAGGTCAAGAATAACAAGGTAACACCCTGGGATCAGGTCAATAATAACATGGTAACACCCTGGGATCAGGTCAATAATAACAAGGTATAACATGGTAACACCCTGGGATCAGGTCAATAATAACAAGGTATAACATGGTAACACCCTAGGATCAGGTCTATAATAACAAGGTAACACCCTGGGATCAGGTCCTTAATAACAAGGTAACACCCTGGGGATCAGGTCAATAATAACAAGGTAACACCCTGGGATCAGGTCCTTTATAACAAGGTAACACCCTGGGATCAGGTCTATAATAACAAGGTATAACATGGTAACACCCTGGGATCAGGTCTATAATAACAAGGTAACACCCTGGGATCAGGTCAATAATAACAAGGTAACACCCTGGGATCAGGTCCTTTATAACAAGGTAACACCCTGGGATCAGGTCTATAATAACAAGGTATAACATGGTAACACCCTGGGATCAGGTCTATAATAACAAGGTAACACCCTGGGATCAGGTCTATAATAACATGGTATAACATGGTAACACCCTGGGATCAGGTCTATAATACCAAGGTAACACCCTGGGATCAGGTCCTTAATAACAAGGTAACACCCTGGGATCAGGTCCTTAATAACAAGGTAACACCCTGGGATCAGGTCCTTAATAACAAGGTAACACACAATAAGTTTATTAAGTACACAGTGCCACACACCTATGGTGACATAACATGCACATAAATGTGTCCCAAATGACACCCTATTCTCTATGTAGTGCCCTACTTCTGACCAAGGTCCACAGGGCTCTTGTCAAAAGTAGTGCACTATGTAGGGATAGGGAATAGGGATGCCATTTAGCATTCAGACTCTGCTCTGGAGAAAGCAGTATTTCAGGTTTGTGCTTTACGTAGACCGACGTTGGCTGCCACAGCAGCTGTTTTAGGACACATTCCTGAGCCACATAACGAATAGTTAGCGTGCCACCGGTCTGTGACGGCGATCGGTTCTTGGTACCAAACGACAGCCCGTTCCCTACTGAGCCTTACTGGGCCCTTGTCTAAAGAACTGCACTTTAAATGGAATAGGGTCATTTGGTACCAAACGACAGCCTTACTGGGCCCTTGTCTAAAGAACTGCACTTTAAATGGAATAGGGTAATTTGGTACCTACTGAGCCTTACTGGGCCCTTGTCTAAAGAACTGCACTTTAAATGGAATAGGGTTATTTGGTACCTACTGAGCCTTACTGGGCCCTTGTCTAAAGAACTGCACTTTAAATAGAATAGGGTAATTTGGTACCTACTGAGCCTTACTGGGCCCTTGTCTAAAGAACTGCACTTTAAATGGAATAGGGTCATTTGGTACCAAACGACAGCCCGTTCCCTACTGAGCCTTACTGGGTCACTTTAAATGGAATAGGGTCATTCAGGAAGTAGTATTAGTGTTTCTCTGGATTCCCTGGAGGTTTGAACCTCTCTCTGCCATCCAGGAGTGGTGTGTCATAGATACAACCCCCTGAATCAGGGTGTTCCTGCGCAGGCATCACGAGGTGAAACGTGAGTGTGAATCCTATAGATAGTAGGCTATCCATGGTAGAGGCTACATACATACTGTTCTGTGCTGTGCTGTACTGTGCTGTACTGTGCTGTACTGTGCTGTGCTGTACTGTGCTGTACTGTGTTGTACTGTGTTGTGCTGTGCTGTGCTGTACTGTGCTGTGCTGTGCTGTGCTGTGCTGTACTGTGTGCTGTACTGTGCTGTGCTGTGCTGTGCTGTGTGCTGTACTGTACTGTACTGTGTGCTGTACTGTGTGCTGTGCTGTACTGTGCTGTGCTGTACTGTGCTGTACTGTGCTGTACTGTGCTGTACTGTGTGCTGTGCTGTACTGTGTGCTGTGCTGTGCTGTACTGTGCTGTGCTGTGTGCTGTGCTGTACTGTGCTGTACTGTGCTGTGCTGTGCTGTACTATACTGTGTGCTGTGCTGTACTGTGCTGTACTGTGCTGTGCTGTGCTGTACTGTGCTGTACTGTGCTGTACTGTGCTGTGTTGTGCTGTGCTGTGCTGTGTGCTGTACTGTGCTGTGCTGTACTGTACTGTACTGTACTGTGTGCTGTACTGTGTGCTGTGCTGTGCTGTACTGTGTGCTGTGCTGTACTGTGCTGTGCTGTACTGTGCTGTACTGTGCTGTACTGTACTGTGCTGTGCTGTACTGTGCTGTACTGTACTGTGTGCTGTGCTGTACTGTGCTGTACTGTGCTGTGCTGTACTGTACTGTGTGCTGTGCTGTACTGTGCTGTACTGTGTGCTGTACTGTGCTGTGCTGTGCTGTACTGTACTGTGCTGTACTGTGCTGTACTGTGCTGTACTGTGTGCTGTGCTGTGCTGTACTCTGCTGTACTGTGCTGTGCTGTACTGTGCTGTACTGTGCTGTACTGTGCTGTGCTGTACTGTGCTGTACTGTGCTGTACTGTGTGCTGTGCTGTACTGTGCTGTACTGTGCTGTACTGTGTGCTGTGCTGTGCTGTGCTGTGCTGTGCTGTGCTGTGCTGGATGCCACATATGAACAGAGTATGGAGACACAGCAGGGATCTCTTCTGAAGAGAAATCATGTTTCACCTTTGAAAGGCTTTTCACCCTCTCAACCATGGACAATCACTTCCCTTTCTGATTTGATTTATTTCACCTTTATTTAACCAGGTAGGCCAGTTGAGAACACCTTTATTTAACCAGGTAGGCCAGTTGAGAACAAGTTTTCATTTCCAACTGCGACCTGGCCAAGATAAAGCAAAGCAGTTCGACACGTACAACAACATAGAGTTACACATAGACAGTGGATTTGGCAATCGTCTTGACCTACTATAAAGGTCTGGCTATTGTTTCCATAGGAATTTTCTCTGACCGGGTCTGAGAGACCCCCCCCCACTACTTATTGGTACTCTATTTCCTGGTTCTCTATTTCCTGGTACTCTATTTCCTGGTACTCTATTTCCTGGTACTCTATTTCCTGGTTCTCTATTTCCTGGTTCTCTATTTCCTGGTACTCTATTTCCTGGTACTCTATTTCCTGGTTCTCTATTTCCTGGTACTCTATTTCCTGGTTCTCTATTTCCTGGTTCTCTATTTCCTGGTACTCTATTTCCTGGTACTCTATTTCCTGGTACTCTATTTCCTGGTACTCTATTTCCTGGTTCTCTATTTCCTGGTACTCTATTTCCTGGTACTCTATTTCCTGGTTCTCTATTTCCTGGTTCTCTATTTCCTGGTACTCTATTTCCTGGTTCTCTATTTCCTGGTACTCTATTTCCTGGTTCTCTATTTCCTGGTAATCTATTTCTTGGTAATCCATTTCCTGGTACTCTTGGTGTGTGTAAGAGAGGCCTAGAGTTTTTTCTGATCAGGTTATGTGATCAGGAAAAACGCCTGTCTCTACCCGGGCAGGAGTCATGTTAACATCTATGGATCTACCCAGATAGGAGTCATGTTAACATCTATAGATCTACCCAGACAGGAGTCATGTTAACATCTATGGATCTACCCAGATAGGAGTCATATTAACATCTATAGATCTACCCAGACAGGAGTCATGTTAACATCTATAGATCTACCCGGGCAGGAGTCATGTTAACATCTATAGATCTACCCAGACAGGAGTCATGTTAACATCTATAGATCTATAGATCTACCCAGACAGGAGTCATGTTAACATCTATAGATCTACCCGGGCAGGAGTCATGTTAACATCTATAGATCTACCCAGACAGGAGTCATGTTAACATCTATAGATCTACCCAGACAGGAGTCATGTTAACATCTATAGATCTACCCAGACAGGAGTCATGTTAACATCTATAGATCTATAGATCTACCCAGGCAGGAGTCATGTTAACATCTATGGATCTACCCAGACAGGAGTCATGTTAACATCTATGGATCTACCCAGACAGGAGTCATGTTAACATCTATGGATCTACCCAGACAGGAGTCATGTTAACATCTATGGATCTATAGATCTACCCAGGCAGGAGTCATGTTAACATCTATGGATCTACCCAGACAGGAGTCATGTTAACATCTATGGATCTACCCAGACAGGAGTCATGTTAACATCTATGGATCTACCCAGACAGGAGTCATGTTAACATCTATGGATCTACCCAGACAGGAGTCATGTTAACATCTATAGATCTACCCAGACAGGAGTCATGTTAACATCGGTAGCTCTATGGATCTACCCAGACAGGAGTCATGTTAACATCTATGGATCTACCCAGACAGGAGTCATGTTAACATCTATGGATCTACCCAGACAGGAGTCATGTTAACATCTATAGCTCTATGGATCTACCCAGACAGGAGTCATGTTAACAGTGGTAGCTCTATGGATCTACCCAGACAGGAGTCATGTTAACATCTATAGCTCTACCCAGACAGGAGTCATGTTAACATCTATGGATCTACCCAGACAGGAGTCATGTTAACATCTATGGATCTACCCAGACAGGAGTCATGTTAACATCTATGGATCTACCCAGACAGGAGTCATGTTAACATCTATAGCTCTATAGATCTACCCAGGCAGGAGTCATGTTAACATCTATAGATCTACCCAGGCAGGAGTCATGTTAACATATATAGCTCTATAGATCTACCCAGGCAGGAGTCATGTTAACATCTATGGATCTACCCAGACAGGAGTCATGTTAACATCTATGGATCTACCCAGACAGGAGTCATGTTAACATCTATAGATCTACCCAGGCAGGAGTCATGTTAACATCTATAGATCTACCCAGGCAGGAGTCATGTTAACATATATAGCTCTATAGATCTACCCAGGCAGGAGTCATGTTAACATCAATGGATCTACCCAGACAGGAGTCATGTTAACAGTGGTAGCTCTATGCACTATGCTCCAACCCAGTGAGACAGACAATTGGTTAGGCAAATATGTACACATCCTCTGCCCGTCTGACCACCAGCCTTCTGTCAACCCCACCCCGCCCCCTTGGCTGGACCCACTGACCCAAGCCCAACTGATGTGCCAGCTGACAACAATACCACAGAACACAGCTATCACCTGCTCAGGACCAGACAAGACAAGACAAGACAAGACAAGACCAGACCGGACAGACAAGACAGACAGACAGACAGACAGTCCCATAAACCCAGCCTACATGGTGCTCCAAAACAGCCACATGAATGCTCACTACGCTGGGCTGGAATAGACACACTGCTTGGACCCGGCTTAGACAGCAAAGCCCTGAAACAAACACCTAAAACATTGATCACAACAATCCCTTTTGAGGAGTCCCGAAACTGATGTTGGCGTGACAGTAGGCCTACCAACCTACCAAGGCTGGGAATTGGCAGGGGGTGCCGATACCACAGGATCTCACCGTACGAAACTATCACCATCCTTAGGTGCCGATACCACAGGATCTCACCATACGAAACTATCACCATCCTTAGGTGCCGATACCACAGGATCTCACCATACGAAACTATCACCATCCTTAGGTCCCGATACCACAGGATCTCACCATACGAAACTATCACCATCCTTAGGTGCCGATACCACATGTATAGTGATTAGATCCTGCGATTTTATTTGGATGTGATGTTCCTAACATATTGATCAGCGTATGTCTTCTGCAGAGAGAGCCGTGAGAAAAGGATTTTGGAGCAGTCAGGGAAATTAAAGTGCTGAAAACACATTGGCTCGCTATTTAAAAAGAAGAACAAACTATAGGATGAAAATTACAGGAGCTCAGCTTTCGCTGCCTCCAGTTCTTCCTTGGTGATATTCCCCAGTCTGTGCCCAGGGTCCCTTACCGTCTAAAACCTCCTCCCATGTCCATGAGTCCAGAGAACGCTGCTGCTCGATACCACGCTGCTTGGTCCTTGGTTGGTGGGTGTTTCTGTTACGATTCTCGTTGGTGGAAGGAGAGGAGGACCAAAATGCAGCGTGGTAAGGGTTCGTCATATTGTAATTGAAAAAACTGAACGCTACACAACATAACAACGAAGAGAAAACGAACCAGTTCTGCCTGGTGAACAGACACTAAATAGACATTAAACAGTTCTGCCTGGTGAACAGACACTAAATAGACACTAAACAGACACTAAACAGACACTAAACAGACACTAAACAGACACTAAACAGTTCTGCCAGGTGAACCAGACACTAAACAGTTCTGTCAGGTGAACAGACACTAAACAGACACTAAACAGTTCTGCCAGGTGAACAGACACTAAACAGACACTAAACAGTTCTGTCAGGTGAACAGACACTAAACAGACACTAAACAGTTCTGTCAGGTGAACAGACACTAAACAGTTCTGTCAGGTGAACAGACACTAAACAGTTCTGCCAGGTGAACAGACACTAAACAGTTCTGCCAGGTGAACAGACACTAAACAGTTCTGCCAGGTGAACAGACACTAAACAGTTCTGCCAGGTGAACAGACACTAAACAGTTCTGCCAGGTGAACAGACACTAAACAGTTCTGTCAGGTGAACAGACACTAAACAGTTCTGCCAGGTGAACAGACACTAAACAGTTCTGCCAGGTGAACAGACACTAAACAGACACTAAACAGTTCTGCCAGGTGAACCAGACACTAAACAGTTCTGTCAGGTGAACAGACACTAAACAGACACTAAACAGTTCTGCCAGGTGAACCAGACACTAAACAGTTCTGTCAGGTGAACAGACACTAAACAGACACTAAACAGTTCTGCCAGGTGAACCAGACACTAAACAGTTCTGTCAGGTGAACCAGACACTGAACAGACACTGAACAGACACTGAACAGACACTGAACAGACACTGAACAGACACTGAACAGACACTGAACAGACACTGAACAGACACTGAACAGACACTGAACAGACACTGAACAGACACTGAACAGACACTGAACAGACACTGAACAGACACAACCAACATGGGGAAAACAGGCTGCCTAAGTATGATTCTCAATCAGAGACAGCGAACGACACCTGCCTCTGATTGAGAACCATACAAGGCCCAACACATAGAAATATAACAACATAGAAAAAATAACATAGACTACCCACCCCAACTCACGCCCTGACCAACCTAACACAAAGACATAACAGAGAACATAGACTACCCACCCCAACTCACGCCCTGACCAACCTAACACAAAGACATAACAGAGAACATAGACTACCCACCCCAACTCACGCCCTGACCAACCGAACACAAAGACATAACAGAGAACATAGACTACCCACCCCAACTCACGCCCTGACCAACCGAACACAAAGACATAACAGAGAACATAGACTACCCACCCCAACTCACGCCCTGACCAACCGAACACAAAGACATAACAGAGAACATAGACTACCCACCCCAACTCACGCCCTGACCAACCTAACACAAAGACATAACAGAGAACATAGACTACCCACCCCAACTCACGCCCTGACCAACCTAACACAAAGACATAACAGAGAACATAGACTACCCACCCCAACTCACGCCCTGACCAACCTAACACAAAGACATAACAGAGAACATAGACTACCCACCCCAACTCACGCCCTGACCAACCGAACACAAAGACATAACAGAGAACATAGACTACCCACCCCAACTCACGCCCTGACCAACCTAACACAAAGACATAACAGAGAACATAGACTACCCACCCCAACTCACGCCCTGACCAACCGAACACAAAGACATAACAGAGAACATAGACTACCCACCCCAACTCACGCCCTGACCAACCGAACACAAAGACATAACAGAGAACATAGACTACCCACCCCAACTCACGCCCTGACCAACCGAACACAAAGACATAACAGAGAACATAGACTACCCACCCCAACTCACGCCCTGACCAACCGAACACAAAGACATAACAGAGAACATAGACTACCCACCCCAACTCACGCCCTGACCAACCGAACACAAAGACATAACAGAGAACATAGACTACCCACCCCAACTCACGCCCTGACCAACCGAACACAAAGACATAACAGAGAACATAGACTACCCACCCCAACTCACGCCCTGACCAACCGAACACAAAGACATTAACAAAAGGAACTAAGGTCAGAACATGACGCAGAGGGAACTCTGGGTCTTCCTGTCCTGTGGTGGTCCTCATGAGAGCCAGTTTCATCATCGCGCTTGATGGTTTTTGGTGACTGCATTTGAAGAAACTTTCAAAGTGCTTGAAATGTTCTGGAAGGACTGACCTTGGGATTGACCATTGTCTTATTTCATAGTTTTGATGTCTTCACTATTATTCTACGATGTAGAAAATTGTAAAAAAAGAAAGATTGAAAAACCCTTGAATGAGTAGGTGTGTCTAAACTTTTGACTGGTACTGTACATACGCTACTTTTTCAGTTCACATCCCTTATTGGCAGATTTTGAGCCCTATTGGCTCTGGTCAAAATTAGTACACATTTTATAGAGAGTTTAACATTGGAGTCCTTCGCTCCATAAGGGACCCCAGAGCTCGTGGCTTCTGGGTCCGTTATTTTATTCGTTACGTTTTGGATGCCATCAATCCAAATAACTGGTCGCCAGGGCGATGACGAGATAATTAACTCACTATAGTAACGGAGAGGTCTGGCTTGGGATTGGACCAGACCAGGCTGTGTGTGCATGTGGGCCATATTAGGAGTGGAGGAGAGAAAGAGAGAGGGGGAGAGGGTGTGTGAGAGAGAGAGAGAGAGAGAGAGAGAGAGAGAGAGGGAGAGGGTGTGTGAGAGAGAGAGAGAGAGGGGGGGGAGAGAGAGAGAGAGAAAGAGAGAGGGGGAGAGAGAGGGGGATGGAGAGAGAGAGGGGGAGAGGGTGTGTGAGAGAGAGAGAAATTAGGGGACGGGTGTGATTCTCAGGAACGGCTAAATCAGTGGAGTGGAACCAGGGCTTAATATAGCCTTTAGCCTCCAGTTCCCAGCCCCTAGGCCCCTGCCAACAGCTCCCAGCCTTTAGCCCCTAGCTGCTAGCCCCAGCCTCTAAACCCCAGCCTCCATCTCCCAGCCTCCGTCTCCCAGCCTCCATCTCCCAGCCTCTAACCCCCAGCCACCATCTCCCATCCTCTAAACCCCAGCTCCCAGTCTCTAACCCCCAGCCTCCGTCTCCCATACTCCGTCTCCCAGCCTCTAAACCCCAGTCCCCATTCTCTAACCCCCAGTCTCCATCTCCCAGCCTCTAATCCCCAGCCTCCTCCCTCAGGGCAGAGTGGAGGGGATCAGAGACATAAGGCCAGCTACTGCTCAGTAGCAGCGTGAGCTTTGCTACCACACACAGAGAAGAGCAGGTCTGATGCAGGCTGGAGGGGATCAGATCAGATCAGAGAGAAGAGCAGGTCTGATACAGGCTGGAGGGGATCAGATCAGATCAGAGAGAAGAGCAGGTCTGATACAGGCTGGAGGGGATCAGATCAGATCAGAGAGAAGAGTAGGTCTGATGCAGGCTGGAGGGATCAGATCAGATAGAAGAGCAGGTCTGATACAGGCTGGAGGGGATCGGATCAGAGAGAAGAGCAGGTCTGATGCAGGCTGGAGGGATCAGATCAGATCAGATCAGAGAGAAGAGCAGGTCTGATGCAGGCTGGAGGGATCAGATTAGAGAGAAGAGCAGGTCTGATACAGGCTGGAGGGATCAGATCAGAGAGAAGAGCAGGTCTGATACAGGCTGGAGGGATCAGATCAGAGAGAAGAGCAGGTCTGATAGAGGCTGGATGGGTCAGATCAGAGAGAAGAGCAGGTCTGATACAGGCTGGAGGGATCAGATCAGAGAGATTATGGATTAACGCCTGAATCCCCTCAGCGTCAGCTAATGTAGATCAGTGTATCTATCACAGCATAGAGCTGGTTACTGTAGGATAGTTCATGTAGATCAGTGGATCTATCACAGCCTAGAGCTGGTTACTGTAGGATAGTTAATGTAGATCAGTGGATCTATCACAGCATAGAGCTGGTTACTGTAGGATAGTTAATGTAGATCAGTGGATCTATCACAGCATAGAGCTGGTTACTGTAGGATAGTTAATGTAGATCAGTGTATCTATCACAGCATAGAGCTGGTTACTGTAGATAGCTAATGTAGATCAGTGGATCTATCACAGCATAGAGCTGGTTACTGTAGGATAGTTAATGTAGATCAGTGTATCTATCACAGCATAGAGCTGGTTACTGTAGATAGCTAATGTAGATCAGTGGATCTATCACAGCATAGAGCTGGTTACTGTCGGATAGTTAATGTAGATCAGTGTATCTATCACAGCATAGAGCTGGTTACTGTCGGATAGTTCATGTAGATCAGTGGATCTATCACAGCATAGAGCTGGTTACTGTAGGATAGTTCATGTAGATCAGTGGATCTATCACAGCATAGAGCTGGTTACTGTAGGATAGCCGAGTATAGCTCAGTATAGGTTAACCACACAGAGTGGGTCTACAGACTCGCTGCTCCTCCAAAACCTGCACTGTACTAGCAGTCTGTCTGGTCAGGTTGGTGTTAACTAGTACTAACAGTCTGTCTGGACAGGTTAGTGTTAACTACTACTAACAGTGTGTCTGGTCAGGTTAGTGTTAACTAGTACTAACAGTGTGTCAGGTTAGTGTTAACTAGTACTAAATGTCTGTCTGGTCAGGTTAGTGTTAACTAGAACTAGCAGTCTGTCTGGTCAGGTTAGTGTTAACTAGTACTAGCAGTCTGTCTGGTCAGGTTGGTGTTAACTAGTACTAACAGTCTGTCTGGACAGGTTAGTGTTAACTACTACTAACAGTGTGTCTGGTCAGGTTAGTGTTGACTAGTACTGACAGTGTGTCTGGTCAGGTTAGTGTTAACTAGTACTGACAGTGTGTCTGGTCAGGTTAGTGTTGACTAGTACTGACAGTGTGTCTGGTCAGGTTAGTGTTAACTAGTACTGACAGTGTGTCTGGTCAGGTTAGTGTTAACTAGTACTAACAGTCTGTCTGGTCAGGTTAGTGTTAACCAGCTATGGTTCACTAGTGTGTCTGGTCAGGTTAGTGTTAACTAGTACTAACAGTCTGTCTGGTCAGGTTAGTGTTAACTGGTACTAACACAGTCTGTCTGGTCAGGTTAGTGTTGACTAGTACTAACAGTGTGTCTGGTCAGGTTAGTGTTAACTAGTACTAACAGTCTGTCTGGTCAGGTTAGTGTTGACTAGTACTAACAGTCTGTCTGGTCAGGTTAGTGTTAACTAGTACTGACAGTGTGTCTGGTCAGGTTAGTGTTAACTAGTACTAACAGTGTGTCTGGTCAGGTTAGTGTTAACTAGTACTAACAGTCTGTCTGGTCAGGTTAGTGTTAACTAGTACTAACAGTCTGTCTGGACAGGTTAGTGTTAACTAGTCACACTACCACTAGTGTGTGGGGAGGTCTAAATGTGTTTCTGGCCTGGCGCGCTGTGTGTGTGTGGGTGTGTGTGCGTGTGCATGTGTGTGTGTGTGTGTGTGCGTGTGTGTGTGTGTGTGTGTGTGTGTGCGTGCGTGTGTGTGTGTGTGTGTGCGTGTGTGTGTCTGTGTGTGTGTGTGTGTGTGTGTGTGTGCGTGTGTGCGTGTGTGCGTGTGCGCGTGTGTGTTCGCGTGCGTGCGTGCGTGTGTGTGCGTGCGTGTGTGCGCGTGCGTGTGCGCGTGTGTGCACGCGCGTGTGCGTGTGTGTGTGTGTGTGTGTGCGTGCGCGCGTGTATGTGTGTGTGTGTGTGTGTGTGTGTGTGTGTGTGTGTGTGTGTGTGTGTGTGTGTGCGTGCGCGTGTGTGTGCGCGCGTGTGCGCGCGTGTGTGTGTGTGTGTGTGTATTCGCCTCTCGTTAACCCACTTTCCCCTCCGTTTGCAGCGGTCTCTATTTGTGTCCACGTCACCCCCCCCCCCCCCCCCCCCCCCAAATACCCAGCAGGCCCTGCCAGAGCAGGACAGGGGAAAGAATCTGGAGAGAAGGTCTCATAGCATTCAGCTAGTAGACACTATACTGTAGGCTGGTGTTGACCAGGGTCACTGGGTTGTTCTGTCAGTGATTCAAGGTGAGACCCAGTGGGTGGAATGATCGTACAACAGGCAAAGGGACCGTTGTTGTATCAAAACACAAAGTAAGAAATGACTCCCAGACAGAGGTACGCCATCAACAGCCAATCCATACAGGGATGCAGAACCTGGCCAACAGCACATTAAGCATTAAGAGTCTAGTTCTCCAGTGATGCTTGTAAACATTCCTGAGCTGTCATCAGATGTCAATGTCGTTGCTGGTCACTCTATTATCATGGGAGAAGTGATAACTATCTGGCCTCGGGGTAAAACTACCTCACAGTGACATTGACTCTATTATCATGGGAGAAGTGATAACTATCTGGCCTCGGGGTAAAACTACCTCACAGTGACATTGACTCTATTACCATGGGAGAAGTGATAACTATCTGGCCTCGGGGTAAAACTACCTCACAGTGACATTGACTCTATTATCATGGGAGAAGTGATAACTATCTGGCCTCGGGATAAAACTACCTCACAGTGACATTGACTCTATTATCATGGGAGAAGTGATAACTATCTGGCCTCAGGGTAAAACTACCTCACAGTGACATTAGGTTGGAAAGAGTTTCACCTCTCCCTGTCTTTCCTTTTCTCTTCTCTTCTCTCTCTCTCTTTATCTCGTTTTCTCTGTCTCTCTCTTTCTCTTGTTTTCTCTCTGTCTCTCTCTCTCGTTTTCTCTCTGTCTCTCTCTCTCTCTATCTCGTTTTCTCTCTCTCTCGTTTTTTCTCTGTCTCTCTCTCTCTCTCTCTTTCTCTCGTTTTCTCTCTGTCTCTCTCTCTCGTTTTCTCTCTGTCTCTCTCTCTCTTTATCTCATTTTCTCTCTGTCTCTCTGTCTCTCTCTCGTTTTCTCTCTGTCTCTCTCGCTCTTTCTCTCTGTCTCTCTCTCTCTCTCGTTTTCTCTCTGTCTCTCTCGCTCTTTCTCTCTGTCTCTCTCTTTCTCTTGTTTTCTCTCTGTCTCTCTCTCTCGTTTTCTCTGTCTCTCTCTCTCTCTTTATCTCATTTTCTCTCTGTCTCTCTCGCTCTTTCTCTCTGTCTCTCTCTTTCTCTCGTTTTCTC
This sequence comes from Oncorhynchus kisutch, assembly GCF_002021735.2. Classification (NCBI taxonomy): domain Eukaryota; kingdom Metazoa; phylum Chordata; class Actinopteri; order Salmoniformes; family Salmonidae; genus Oncorhynchus; species Oncorhynchus kisutch. Next base: position 73,468 of record NW_022265994.1, on the reverse strand, counting down.
TCTGTCTCTCTCTCTCTCTCTTTCTCTCATTTTCTCTCTTTCTCTCGTTTTCTCTCTGTCTCTCTCTCTCTCTCTCTCTCTCTCTCTCTCTCTCTCTCTCTCTCTCTCTCTCTCTCTCTCTCGTTTTCTCTCTGTCTCTCTATCTCTCTCTTTCTCTCGTTTTCTCTCTCTCTCTTTCTCTCTGTCTGTCTCTCTCGCTGTCTGTCAGTCTGTCTGTCTGCCTATCTGCCTGTCTGTGTGTCAACGCAGGTCAGCGATCACTGTTGTGTTGTGTAACTGTGTCAAACAGAGGACCTGTGTCCCAACTGGCCTCCCCACTCTCCCACCTACCTACCTACCCTCCCTCCCTCCCTCCCTCCCTCCCTCCCTCCCTCCCTCCCTCCCTCCCTCCCTCCCTCCCCCCCTCCCATTGTGATGGAGGCAGTTGGCCAGGCGTTGGTCACTGTAGCAATTGTGTTTTGAAATCAAACAAGTGTTTACCCCCCCCCTCTCCCCTCCACAAGACAAACAGCACACAGCTGTCCCTGTATAAAGGCCCTCTAAATTGTAGTGAGGGGTGTGTGTGTGTGTGTGTGTGTGTGTGTGTGTGTGTGTGTGTGTGTGTGTGTGTGTGTGTGTGTGTGTGTGTGTGTGTGTGTGTGTGTGTGTGTGTGTGTGTGTCTATGTGTGTGTGTGTGTGTGTGTGTGTGTGTGTGTGTGTGTGTGTGTGTGTGTGTGTGTGTGTGTGTGTGTGTGTGTGTGTGTGTGTGTGTGTGTGTGTGTGTGAGAGAGAGAGATACAGTACACCTGGCTGGAAGCAGCAAGGTTAAATGGTCTGGTCGTATTGTCTGGATCACACAGTGATAAATGATTCCTTTATTGGCCGTGAGTAATGAGAACACAGTATTGTTCTGTTTCCACCATAAACATATTCATCCTAGACTTGTTTTCTCATTCTGTATTTAACTTTGATGTCATTGTTTAAGTGTGCATGAAGCACAGACATAAATCCTTTAATTAAAAAAATATATATATATATTTGTATCCCCAATATTTGCAAATATTTGTGAAATAAGATTAAATTACTAATCGCAGGGTGCAATTCCCTTCTTAGTAGATGTGTTTTTTGTAGATTATTTAATCAGACCAATTCTTGTTTGGGCTTCTTAGCAACTAGTGATTTGGGATTGGGTAGTGTCCCAAAATGGCACACTACCCCCTATGTAGTGCACTACCTTTCATCAGATCCCTGGTCAAAAGTAGTGAGGTCAACCTCACTCTCCTGTTCAGACACAGTGTTGAGGTCAACCTCACTCTCCTGTTCAGACACAGTGTTGAGGTCAGACACAGTGTTGAGGTCAACCTCACTCTCCTGTTCAGACACAGTGTTGAGGTCAGACGCAGTGTTGAGGTCAACCTCACTCTCCTGTTCAGACACAGTGTTGAGGTCAGACACAGTGTTGAGGTCAACCTCACTCTCCTGTTCAGACACAGTGTTGAGGTCAACCTTACTCTCCTGTTCAGACACAGTGTTGAGGTCAACCTTACTCTCCTGTTCAGAGACAGTGTTGAGGTCAACCTTACTCTCCTGTTCAGACACAGTGTTGAGGTCAACCTTACTCTCCTGTTCAGACACAGTGTTGAGGTCAACCTCACTCTCCTGTTCAGACACAGTGTTGAGGTCAACCTTACCCTCCTGTTCAGACACAGTGTTGAGGTCAACCTTACCCTCCTGTTCAGACACAGTGTTGAGGTCAACCTTACTCTCCTGTTGAGACACAGTGTTGAGGTCAACCTTACTCTCCTGTTCAGACACAGTGTTGAGGTCAACCTTACTCTCCTGTTCAGGCACAGTGTTGAGGTCAACTTTACTCTCCTGGTCAGACACAGTGTTGAGGTCAACCTTACTCTCCTGTTCAGACACAGTGTTGATGTCAACCTTACTCTCCTGTTCAGACACAGTGTTGATGTCAACCTCACTCTCCTGTTCAGACACAGTGTTGAGGTCAACCTCACTCTCCTGTTCAGACACAGTGTTGAGGTCAACCTCACTCTCCTGTTCAGACACAGTGTTGAGGTCAACCTCACTCTCCTGTTCAGACACAGTGTTGAGGTCAACCTCACTCTCCTGTTCAGACACAGTGTTGAGATCAACCTCACTCTCCTGTTCAGACACAGTGTTGAGGTCAACCTCACTCTCCTGTTCAGACACAGTGTTGAGATCAACCTCACTCTCCTGTTCAGACACAGTGTTGAGGTCAACCTCACTCTCCTGTTCAGACACAGTGTTGAGGTCAACCTTACTCTCCTGTTCAGACACAGTGTTGAGGTCAACCTTACTCTCCTGTTCAGAGACAGTGTTGAGGTCAACCTTACTCTCCTGTTCAGACACAGTGTTGAGGTCAACCTTACTCTCCTGTTCAGACACAGTGTTGAGGTCAACCTTACTCTCCTGTTCAGACACAGTGTTGAGGTCAACCTCACTCTCCTGTTCAGACACAGTGTTGAGGTCAACCTTACCCTCCTGTTCAGACACAGTGTTGAGGTCAACCTTACCCTCCTGTTCAGACACAGTGTTGAGGTCAACCTTACTCTCCTGTTGAGACACAGTGTTGAGGTCAACCTTACTCTCCTGTTCAGACACAGTGTTGAGGTCAACCTTACTCTCCTGTTCAGGCACAGTGTTGAGGTCAACTTTACTCTCCTGGTCAGACACAGTGTTGAGGTCAACCTTACTCTCCTGTTCAGACACAGTGTTGATGTCAACCTTACTCTCCTGTTCAGACACAGTGTTGATGTCAACCTCACTCTCCTGTTCAGACACAGTGTTGAGGTCAACCTCACTCTCCTGTTCAGACACAGTGTTGAGGTCAACCTCACTCTCCTGTTCAGACACAGTGTTGAGATCAACCTCACTCTCCTGTTCAGACACAGTGTTGAGGTCAACCTCACTCTCCTGTTCAGACACAGTGTTGAGATCAACCTCACTCTCCTGTTCAGACACAGTGTTGAGGTCAACCTCACTCTCCTGTTCAGACACAGTGTTGAGATCAACCTCACTCTCCTGTTCAGACACAGTGTTGAGGTCAACCTCACTCTCCTGTTCAGACACAGTGTTGAGGTCAACCTCACTCTCCTGTTCAGACACAGTGTTGTGGTCAACCTCACTCTCCTGTTCAGACACAGTGTTGAGGTCAACCTCACTCTCCTGAGCACTACTTTCTCACAGGATACGTTCCAAATGGCACCTTATACCCTACAGAGTGCACTACTTTGAGTGCACTACATTGACCACTACTTTGTGCTATAAAGGACATAGGGTGCCTAGTTCAAGACAATGCTGATCACCTATTAAAATCACAAGATGCAGTGATGGATGGAATGGATTGTTTGACATGTCACAAACTGCTGTTTCTCAGATAGTTTTGGGTTCATAACTGATTGGATTTATCCGGTGGTTAATTTGCACATCTGGAGGTGCCGGAACAAAAAGTGAGAACGAGAGGGGAGGAGGGGGGGACCTGGGGAGTTCTGAGGTAGCGGAACGCATGAGAAATAAAAATCTCCTTTAAATGAAGCATCATGCATATCGTCGTATTTGCGTAGTGACAACGAGCAGAAGAGTAGAGGCTCTTACTGAAGTTAAACACATGGGGAACATTTTTAGTAGCCGGGGATCCGGGAAAAAATGTGGCGTTTTATCAACACATTTCATCTAATTCTATGTCATTTTACACGACTGGAGACTTTGACAGAATATGTTTTTAAATGCCGCATAAATGATCAAAATGGAAGGGTACTTTGACTCTGACAAACAGAATCTGAGATCAATCAAAACAACCTTGTCTTGAATCCATCAACAGCCCAGTCCAAGGTGTGTGGAGAGACATATTGTCGGCTACAGTATGGTCTTGTATCCATCAACAGCCCAGTCCAAGGTGTGTGGAGAGACATATTGTCGGCTACAGTATGGTCTTGAATCCATCAACAGCCCAGTCCAAGGTGTGTGGAGAGACATATTGTCGGCTACAGTATGGTCTTGAATCCATCAACAGCCCAGTCCAAGGTGTGTGGAGAGACATATTGTCGGCTACAGTATGGTCTTGAATCCATCAACAGCCCAGTCCAAGGTGTGTGGAGAGACATATTGTCGGCTACAGTATGGTCTTGAATCCATCAACAGCCCAGTCCAAGGTGTGTGGAGAGACATATTGTCGGCTACAGTATGGTCTTGAATCCATCAACAGCCCAGTCCAAGGTGTGTGGAGAGACATATTGTCGGCTACAGTATGGTCTTGAATCCATCAACAGCCCAGTCCAAGGTGTGTGGAGAGACATATTGTCGGCTACAGTATGGTCTTGAATCCATCAACAGCCCAGTCCAAGGTGTGTGGAGAGACATATTGTCGGCTACAGTATGGTCTTGAATCCATCAACAGCCCAGTCCAAGGTGTGTGGAGAGACATATTGTAGGCTACAGTATGGTCTTGAATCCATCAACAGCCCAGTCCAAGGTGTGTGGAGAGACATATTGTCGGCTACAGTATGGTCTTGAATCCATCAACAGCCCAGTCCAAGGTGTGTGGAGAGACATATTGTCGGCTACAGTATGGTCTTGAATCCATCAACAGCCCAGTCCAAGGTGTGTGGAGAGACATATTGTAGGCTACAGTATGGTCTTGAATCCATCAACAGCCCAGTCCAAGGTGTGTGGAGAGACATATTGTCGGCTACAGTATGGTCTTGAATCCATCAACAGCCCAGTCCAAGGTGTGTGGAGAGACATATTGTCGGCTACAGTATGGTCTTGAATCCATCAACAGCCCAGTCCAAGGTGTGTGGAGAGACATATTGTCGGCTACAGTATGGTCTTGAATCCATCAACAGCCCAGTCCAAGGTGTGTGGAGAGACATATTGTCGGCTACAGTATGGTCTTGAATCCATCAACAGCCCAGTCCAAGGTGTGTGGAGAGACATATTGTCGGCTACAGTATGGTCTTGAATCCATCAACAGCCCAGTCCAAGGTGTGTGGAGAGACATATTGTCGGCTACAGTATGGTCTTGAATCCATCAACAGCCCAGTCCAAGGTGTGTGGAGAGACATATTGTCGGCTACAGTATGGTCTTGAATCCATCAACAGCCCAGTCCAAGGTGTGTGGAGAGACATATTGTAGGCTACAGTATGGTCTTGAATCCATCAACAGCCCAGTCCAAGGTGTGTGGAGAGACATATTGTCGGCTACAGTATGGTCTTGAATCCATCAACAGCCCAGTCCAAGGTGTGTGGAGAGACATATTGTCGGCTACAGTATGGTCTTGAATCCATCAACAGCCCAGTCCAAGGTGTGTGGAGAGACATATTGTCGGCTACAGTATGGTCTTGAATCCATCAACAGCCCAGTCCAAGGTGTGTGGAGAGACATATTGTCGGCTACAGTATGGTCTTGAATCCATCAACAGCCCAGTCCAAGGTGTGTGGAGAGACATATTGTCGGCTACAATATGGTCTTGAATCCATCAACAGCCCAGTCCAAGGTGTGTGGAGAGACATATTGTAGGCTACAGTATGGTCTTGAATCCATCAATAGCCCAGTCCAAGGTGTGTGGAGAGACATATTGTCGGCTACAGTATGGTCTTGTATCCATCAACAGCCCAGTCCAAGGTGTGTGGAGAGACATATTGTCGGCTACAGTATGGTCTTGAATCCATCAACAGCCCAGTCCAAGGTGTGTGGAGAGACATATTGTCGGCTACAGTATGGTCTTGAATCCATCAACAGCCCAGTCCAAGGTGTGTGGAGAGACATATTGTCGGCTACAGTATGGTCTTGAATCCATCAACAGACCAGTCCAAGGTGTGTGGAGAGACATATTGTCGGCTACAGTATGGTCTTGAATCCATCGACAGCCCAGTCCAAGGTGTGTGGAGAGACATATTGTCGGCTACAGTATGGTCTTGAATCCATCAACAGCCCAGTCCAAGGTGTGTGGAGAGACATATTGTCGGCTACAGGAGGAGGAAATTATAGTCCTAAAAATGCCTTCCAGTTTCACTGACTCACCCAATGATACGTAGCTCACTATCTGGTGATGGTCGATGCAGCTCAAAAGCATCTCTCTCTCGTTTTACTTACTGAAACAATATTTGGAAGTTGATAAATATGTTGGTAGACTATAGCATAGCGTCTTCTCTTTTCAGCAGAAGCCATTTACTATCTGGTAGTCTATAGCATAGAGTCTTCTCTTTTCAGCAGAAGCCATTTACTATCTGGTAGTCTATAGCATAGAGTCTTCTCTTTTCAGCAGAAGCCATTTACTATCTGGTAGTCTATAGCATAGAGTCTTCTTTTTTCTGCAGAAGCCATTTACTATCTGGTAGTCTATAGCATAGAGTCTTCTCTTTTCAGCAGAAGCCATTTACTATCTGGTAGTCTATAGCATAGAGTCTTCTCTTTTCAGCAGAAGCCATTTACTATCCAACCTGTGTTTATACTAGATTGTATTTGAAATATTGAGAAAGGCCTGTTTTGTCTGCATGCTGTTTTTTCACTGACATATTTGCAGACTTTAGGCTAATCCATGTTATTGTGCTACAATCCACAGCTAGACTATTCCATGTTATTGGGCTACAATCCACAGCTAGACTATTCCATGTTATTGGGCTACAATCTACAGCTAGACTATTCCATGTTATTGGGCTACAATCCACAGCTAGACTATTCCATGTTATTGGGCTACAATCCACAGCTAGACTATTCCATGTTATTGGGCTACAATCCACAGCTAGACTATTCCATGTTATTGGGCTACAATCTACAGCTAGACTATTCCATGTTATTGGGCTACAATCTACAGCTAGACTATTCCATGTTATTGGGCTACAATCCACAGCTAGGCTATACCTTGTTATTGGGCTACAATCCACAGCCAGACTATTCCTTGTTATTGGGCTACAATCCACAGCTAGACTATTTTATAAAAATGATATATTGATCCTCTGTGGCTAAATTATAATGTTTGTTTATTTCATTGCTATGGTTACCGGCGGCTGTTGCCCTCCTATGTGTGAAGACGCTAGCTGCTTTGACTAGAGGGACAAGTGGTTTACTCTGCAGGGTACTCTGCCATATTCGGGTGGGTGTCTGAAAAGCTCTTTACGTGGGTACATCCATGTCCTACTGTTCTCTACCTCTGAAAGCAAAGGCTGCACATTGCGAACGCTGTTCAGTGTTCCCAAGTGCTTCATACCTGCACTACAATAAACTACGTTTCAGAAACGTCCTCTGTCTGTCTTCATACCTGCACTACAATAAACTACGTCTCAGTAACGTCCTCTGTCTGTCTTCATACCTGCACTACAATAAACTACGTCTCAGTAACGTCCTCTGTCTGTCTTCATACCTGCACTACAATAAACTACGTCTCAGTAACGTCTTCTGTCTTCATACCTGCACTACAATAAACTACGTCTCAGTAACGTCCTCTGTCTGTCTTTGGTTCTCTGCCACTGGCTGGCTGACATTCCTGGAGTCCTGTGACTGCGTTAGCTGAGTAGTCTGAGATGTGTGTGTGTGTGTGTGTGTGTGTGTGTGTGTGTGTGTGTGTGTGTGTGTGTGTGTGTGTGTGTGTGTGTGTGTGTGTGTGTGTGTGTGTGTGTGTGTGTGTGTGTGTGTGTGTGTGTGTTTGAAGAGCGATCTAAGCTGTGTTTACCCTGCAACACTTGTTCCCAGCTACTGATAACCCTGACCTTTAACCTCACGAGACTCCACGTTGTTGGAAATGTCACATTTCTTAAGGACCTCTGAAGCATCTTTGTCCTGTTTTGTAAATTCATGTTATTAACCCGTTATTAACCCAGACTAGATAGCAGGTCTATGGACAGAGAGAGATAGGTGTTATTAACCCAGACTAGATAGCAGGTCTATGGACAGAGAGAGATAGGTGTTATTAACCCAGCCTAGATAGCAGGTCTATAGACAGAGAGAGATAGGTGTTATTAACCCAGACTAGATAGCAGGTCTATGGACAGAGAGAGATAGGTGTTATTAACCCAGACTAGATAGCAGGTCCATGAACAGAGAGAGATAGGTGTTATTGACCCAGTGTACGGCAGGGCCTTTTCGTCCAGCTCCATTCAACCTCGGGGACAGACAATGGGCCCTGAAAACACACACCGGCCCCACCTATTCCAGAGGCCCCCTGGGACACCGGCTGCTCAGCCCCACCTATTCCAGCGGCCCCCTGGGACACCGGCTGCTCAGCCCCACCTATTCCAGCGGCCCCCTGGGGCACCGGCTGCTCAGCCCCACCTATTCCAGCGCCCCCCTGGGGCACCGGCTGCTCAGCCCCACCTATTCCAGCGGCCCCCTGGGGCACCGGCTGCTCAGCCCCACCTATTCCAGCTGCCCCCTGGGCCACCGGCTGCTCAGCCCCACCTATTCCAGCTGCCCCCTGGGGCACCGGCTGCTCAGCCCCACCTATTCCAGCGGTCCCCTGGGGCACCGGCTGCTCAGCCCCACCTATTCCAGCTGCCCCCTGGGGCACCGGCTGTTCAGCCTCACCAGCAAAAAAACGGCACATAGGATTTTAGTCTTCTTTTCATGCTCACATTGGCTTCAACCATAAAGGAGAATGTTAAAGCAACCAGTCTAGAGAGCAGGTCAGACAATGGGGGTATTGCAGACTGGGGACATGGTCTTGGCCTGCCGCAGGTTGGAGGGTTTTCAGCTGTGTGTGTGGGGTCATGAGGGAGGTTGGTGGGGTTGTGGGTAGAGCTGAGGGTGGACGGCCGTCATCTGTGTGTGTGGGGTCGTGAGGGAGGTTGGTGGGGTTGTGGGTAGAGCTGAGGGTGGACGGACGTCATCTGTGTGTGTGGGGTCGTGAGGGAGGTTGGTGGGGTTGTGGGTAGAGCTGAGGGTGGACGGCCGTCAGCTGTTGCTCAGCTGTGGCTGTCACATCTCTCTCTCGCTATGTCTCTGTCCCTCTTTCTCTCTGTCTCTCGCCCTCCCTCTCTCTCTCTGTCTCTCTGTCTCACTCTCCCTCCCTCTCTCTCTCTGTCTCTCTTTCTCTCTGTCTCACTCTCCCTCCCTCACTATGTCTCAGTCTCTCTGGCTATGTCTTTGTCTCTCTATCTCTATGTCTCTCTCTCCCTCTCCTTCTAATCCCCTCCCTCCCTCCCTCCCTCCCTCCCTCCCTCCCTCCCTCCCTCCCTCCCTCCCTCCCTCCCTCCCTCCCTCCCTCCCTCCCATTGTGATGGAGGCAGTTGGCCAGGCGTTGGTCACTGTAGCAATTGTGTTTTGAAATCAAACAAGTGTTTACCTGCCCCCCCCCCCTCTCCCCTCCACAAGACAAACAGCACACAGCTGTCCCTGTATAAAGGCCCTCTAAATTGCAGTGAGGGGTGTGTGTGTGTGTGTGTGTGTGTGTGTGTGTGTGTGTGTGTGTGTGTGTGTGTGTGTGTGTGTGTGTGTGTGTGTGTGTGTGTGTGTGTGTGTGTGTGTGTGTGTGTGTGTGTTGTTTGTGTCTGTGTGGTGTGTGTGTCTGTGTGGTGTTTGTGTCTGTGTGATGTTTGTGTCTATGTGGTGTGTGTGTCTGTGTGTTGTGTGTGTCTGTGTGGTGTTTGTGTCTGTGTGGTGTGTTTGTGTCTGTGTGGTGTTTGTGTCTGTGTTGTGTTTGTGTCTGTGTGTTGTTTGTGTCTGTGTGGTGTGTGTGTCTGTGTGGTGTTTGTGTCTGTGTGATGTTTGTGTCTATGTGGTGTGTGTGTCTGTGTGGTGTGTGTGTCTGGTGTGGTGTTTGTGTCTGTGTGGTGTGTGTGTGTCTGTGTGGTGTTTGTTTCTGTGTGGTGTGTGTGTGTCTGTGTGGTGTTTGTGTCTGTGTGGTGTGTGTGTCTTTGTGGTGTTTGTGTCTGTGTGGTGTGTGTGTCTGTGTGGTGTGTGTGTCTGGGTGGTGTTTGTGTCTGTGTGATGTTTGTGTCTGTGTGATGTCTGTGTGATGTTTGTGTCTGTGTGATGTCTGTGTGATGTTTGTGTCTGTGTGTTGTGTGTGTCTGGTGTGTGTGTCTGTGTGGTGTGTGTGTCTGTGTGGTGTTTGTGTCTGTGTGTTGTGTGTGTCTGTGCGACTGGGGACACAGTATGACACAATGACCTGAGGTGTTACGCAAGACAAGGGTTCATCAACACGAAAGACAATGAGTGCATCCCAAATTCCACCCTATTCCCTATATAGTGCACTACTTTAGACACGAGTACAAAGGGCTCTGGTTAAAAGTAGTGCACCTAATAGGGCTCTGGTTAAAAGTAGTGCACTTAATAGGGCTCTGGTTGAAAGTAGTGCACTTAATAGGGCTCTGGTTGAAAGTAGTGCACTTAATAGGGCTCTGGTTGAAAGTAGTGCATTTAATAGGGCTCTGGTTAAAAGTAGTGCACAACACCTCACCAGCCACCCAGCTGATGAGCTGTCTGTCCATCGTTAAGACAACACCTCCCCAGACACCCAGCAGATGAGCTGTCTGTCCATCGTTAAGACAACACCTCCCCAGACATCCAGCTGTCTGTCCATCGTTAAGACAACACCTCACCAGATACCCAGCAGATGAGCTGTCTGTCCATCGTTAAGACAACACCTCACCAGACACCCAGCAGATGAGCTGTCTGTCCATCGTTAAGACAACACCTCCCCAGACACCCAGCTGTCTGTCCATCGTTAAGACAACACCTCACCAGACACCCAGCTGATGAGCTGTCTGTCCATCGTTAAGACAACACCTCCCCAGACACCCAGCAGATGAGCTGTCTGTCCATCGTTAAGGCAACACCTCACCAGACACCCAGCAGATGAGCTGTCTGTCCATCGTTAAGACAACACATCACGGCCCCTGCTAGAGCGTCACCTTCTCTCTCCCTCCTCCCTGTTCCCATGTCACAGTAGGCTACACACACACACATCACGGCCCCTGCTAGAGCGTCACCTTCTCTCTCCCTCCTCCCTGTTCCCATGTCACAGTAGGCTACACACACACACATCACGGCCCCTGCTAGAGCGTCACCTTCTCTCTCCCTCCTCCCTGTTCCCATGTCACAGTAGGCTACACACACACACATCACGGCCCCTGCTAGAGCGTCACCTTCTCTCTCCCTCCTCCCTGTTCCCATGTCACAGTAGGCTACACACACACACATCACGGCCCCTGCTAGAGCGTCACCTTCTCTCTCCCTCCTCCCTGTTCCCATGTCACAGTAGGCTACACACACACACATCACGGCCCCTGCTAGAGCGTCACCTTCTCTCTCCCTCCTCTCCCTCCCTCCTCTCCCTCCCTCGTCTCCCTCCTCTCCCTCCTCTCCCTCCCTCCTCTCCCTCCTCTCTCTCCCTCCTCTCCCTCCCTCCTCTCCCTCCTCTCCCTCCTCTCCCTCCTCTCCCTCCTCTCTCTCCCTCCTCTCCCTCCCTCCTCTCCCTCCTCTCCCTCCTCTCCCTCCCTCCTCTCCCTCACGCTTTATCAGCTCTGGTAAATAAAGTACCTTCCCTCACTCGGATCGGACCGGGTCTGGATCCAACCAGGTCTATACGGAACGGGTCTAGTTGTCCTCGGGTCTCTATATTTTACACCATTAATTTATGCATGTCGGGTCTGGATGGGAAAGCCCCAGGTCCATTTCAGAATGTGTCCAACTTTTTGGACCCGCGCGCGTGCCCGTGCCCGCGCCCGCGCGCGCGCACACACACACACACACACACACACACACACACACACACACACACACACACACACACACACACACACACACACACACACACACACACACACACACACACACACACACACACACACACACACACACACACACACAGACACAAATACATCTGAGCTAGGACCGAGAGACTGAAAAACAGCTTCTGTCTCAAGGCCATCAGACTGTTAAATAGCCATATGTATATACTGTATTATATTCTACTGTATTTTACTCATTTCATGTGTATATACTGTATTCTACTGTATTTTACTCATCTCATATGTATATACTGTATTCTACTGTATTTTACTCATCTCATATGTATATACTGTATTCTACTGTATTTTACTCATCTCATATGTATATACTGTATTCTACTGTATTTTACTCATCTCATACTGTATTCTACTGTATTTTACTCATCTCATATGTATATACTGTATTATATTCTACTGTATTTTACTCATCTCATATGTATATACTGTATTCTACTGTATTTTACTCATCTCATATGTATATACTGTATTATATTCTACTGTATTTTACTCATCTCATATGTATATACTGTATTCTACTGTATTTTACTCATCTCATATGTATATACTGTATTCTACTGTATTTTACTCATCTCATATGTATATACTGTATTCTACTGTATTTTACTCATCTCATACTGTATTCTACTGTATTTTACTCATCTCATATGTATATACTGTATTATATTCTACTGTATTTTACTCATCTCATATGTATATACTGTATTCTACTGTATTTTACTCATCTCATATGTATATACTGTATTCTACTGTATTTTACTCATCTCATATGTATATACTGTATTCTACTGTATTTTACTCATCTCATATGTATATACTGTATTCTACTGTATTTTACTCATCTCATATGTATATACTGTATTCTACTGTATTTTACTCATCTCATATGTATATACTGTATTCTACTGTATTTTACTCATCTCATACTGTATTCTACTGTATTTTACTGTATTTTACTGTATTTTACTCAATGCCACTCAGACAATGTTCGTCCTAATATTTATATATTTCTTAATTCCATTCTTGTACTTGTAGATGTGTGTATTGTTGTGAACTGTTAGATATTACTGCACTGTTGGAGCTAGGAACACAAGCATTTTGCTACACTCGTAATAACATCAGCTAAATATGTGTATGTGACCAATCACATCTGCTGAATATGTGCATGTGACCAATAACATCTGCTGAATATGTGTATGTGACCAATAACATCTGCTGAATATGTGTATGTGACCAATAACATCTGCTAAATATGTGTATGTGACCAATAACATCTGCTGAATATGTGTATGTGACCAATAACATCTGCTGAATATGTGACCAATAACATTTGCTAAATATGTGTATGTGACCAATAACATCTGCTAAATATGTGACCAATAACATTTGCTAAATATGTGTATGTGACCAATAACATCTGCTAAATATGTGACCAATAACATTTGCTAAATATGTGTATGTGACCAATAACATCTGCTAAATATGTGACCAATAACATTTGCTAAATATGTGACCAATAACATTTGCTAAATATGTGACCAATAACATCTGCTAAATATGTGACCAATAACATCTGCTAAATATGTGACCAATAACATCAGCTGAATATGTGCATGTGACCGGTTTGATTTGATTTGAGAGGTGTTTGACTGGGATTAATCTAACCTTGAATAGCCACGACATCAGTAACAAGATCTTCCTGACGAACCGACCGGTATGATCTCATTGGATGGCACATTTCCTCCACCTGACGTCACGTGTTCCCCTCCTTCAGGCCGTTTTTTAGCTGTGTCATTGCCAGGAGCAGAGGGACTCAACCCTGTTGCTAATCCGATTAGCAGAGAGGCTAATCAGGTACAGAAGGAGTGACTCACATCCCACAGGCATGCAGCTATCACCTGGCCCGATCTGCTGAGGTAGGGGAGAGGCTGAAAATGATGTCTCGTTAAAATGTGTCACCTGGAGAGAGTGCAGGTACATTGCATCACGCGGGCAGAAACGTAATGATTACCTGTGGATGTGTTCCAAATGGAACCCTATTCTAAAGTGCACTAAATAGGGAATAGGGTGCAATTTGTGATCACGAGGGTTGTGATGCTACAGTATAAACTGATCATGAGGTTGGGATGCTACAGTAGTAAACTGATCATGAGGTTGGGATACTACAGTACAGCTACAGTAGTAAACTGATCATGAGGTTGGGATGCTACAGTAGTAAACTGATCATAAGGTTGTGGTGCTACAGTAGTAAACTGATCATGAGGTTGTGATGCTACGGTAGTAAACTGATCATGAGGTTGTGATGCTACGGTAGTAAACTGATCATGAGGTTGTGGTGCTACAGTAGTAAACTGAACATGAGGTTGTGGTGCTACAGTAGTAAACTGATCATGACATTGTGATGCTACAGTAGTAAACTGATCATGAGGTTGTGGTGCTACAGTAGTAAACTGATCATGAGGTCGTGGTGCTACAGTACAGCTACAGTAGTAAACTGATCATGAGGTTGTGATGCTACGGTAGTAAACTGATCATGAGGTTGTGGTGCTACAGCAGTAAACTGATCATGAGGTTGTGATGCTACAGTAGTAAACTGATCATGAGGTTGTGGTGCTACAGTATATCTACAGTAGTAAACTGATCATGAGGTTGTGATGCTACGGTAGTAAACTGATCATGAGGTTGTGGTGCTACAGCAGTAAACTGATCATGAGGTTGTGATGCTACAGTAGTAAACTGATCATGAGGTTGGGATGCTACAGTAGTAAACTGATCATGAGGTTGCGATGCTACAGTACAGCTACAGTAGTAAACTGATCATGAGGTTCTGATGCTACAGTAGTAAACTGACCATGAGGTTGTGATGCTACAGTATAGCTACAGTAGTAAACTGATCATGAGGTTGTGATGATACAGTAGTGAACTGATCATGAGGTTGTGGTACTACAGTATAGCTACAGTAGTAAACTGATCATGAGGTTGGGATGCTACAGTAGTAAACTAATCATGAGGTTGTGATGCTACAGTAGTAAACTGATCATGAGGTTGTGGTACTACAGTAGTAAACTGATCATGAGGTTGTGATGCTACAGTAGTAAACTGACCATGAGGTTGTGATGCTACAGTATAGCTACAGTAGTAAACTGATCATGAGGTTGGGATGCTACAGTAATAAACTGATCATGAGGTTGTGATGCTACAGTAGTAAACTGATCATGAGGTTGTGGTACTACAGTAGTAAACTGATCATGAGGTTGTGATGCTACAGTATAGCAACAGTAGTAAACTGATCATGAGGTTGGGATGCTACAGTACAGCTACAGTAGTAAACTGATCATGAGGTTGTGATGCTACAGTAGTAAACTGATCATGAGGTTGTGGTGCTACAGTAGTAAACTGATCATGAGGTTGTGATGCTACAGTAATAAACTGATCATGAGATAGTGGTACTACAGTAGTAAACTGATCATGAGGTTGTGATGCTACAGTATAGCTACAGTAGTAAACTGATCATGAGGTTGTGATGCTACAGTATAGCAACAGTAGTAATCTGATCATGAGGTTGTGATGCTACAGTAGTAAACTGATCATGAGGTTGTGATGCTACAGTAGTAAACTGATCATGAGATTGTGGTACTACAGTAGTAAACTGATCATGAGGTTGTGGTGCTACAATAGTAAACTGATCATGAGGTTGTGATGCTACAGTACTAAACTGATCATGAGGTTGTGATGCTACAGTAGTAAACTGATCATGAGGTTGGGATGCTACGGTAGTAAACTGATCATGAGGTTGTGATGCTACAGTACAGCTACAGTAGTAAACTGATCACGAGGTTGGGATGCTACGGTAGTAAACTGATCATGAGGTTGTGGTGCTACAGTAGTAAACTGAACATGAGGTTGTGGTGCTACAGTAGTAAACTGATCATGAGGTTGGGATGCTACAGTAGTAAACTGATCATGAGGTTGGGATGCTACAGTATAGCTACAGTAGTAAACTGATCATGAGGTTGTGATGCTACAGTACAGCTACAGTAGTAAACTGAACATGAGGTTGTGGTGCTACAGTAGTAAACTGATCATGAGGTTGTGGTGCTACAGTAGTAAATTGAACATGAGGTTGTGGTGCTACAGTAGTAAACTGATCATGACGTTGTGATGCTACAGTAGTAAACTGATCATGAGGTTGTGGTGCTACAGTAGTAAACTGATCATGAGGTCGTGGTGCTACAGTACAGCTACAGTAGTAAACTGATCATCAGGTTGTGATGCTACTACTGTAGCAAAAACTGATCATGAGGTTGTGGTGCTACAGCAGTAAACTGATCATGAGGTTGTGATGCTACAGTAGTAAACTGATCAGGAGGTTGTGGTGCTACAGTATATCTACAGTAGTAAACTGATCATGAGGTTGTGATGCTACGGTAGTAAACTGATCATGAGGTTGTGGTGCTACAGCAGTAAACTGATCATGAGGTTGTGATGCTACAGTAGTAAACTGATCATGAGGTTGGGATGCTACAGTAGTAAACTGATCATGAGGTTGTGATGCTACAGTACAGCTACAGTAGTAAACTGATAATGAGGTTCTGATGCTACAGTAGTAAACTGACCATGAGGTTGTGATGCTACAGTATAGCTACAGTAGTAAACTGATCATCAGGTTGTGATGATACAGTAGTGAACTGATCATGAGGTTGTGATGCTACAGTAGTAAACTGATCATGAGGTTGTGGTACTACAGTAGTAAACTGATCATGAGGTTGTGATGCTACAGTAGTAAACTGACCATGAGGTTGTGATGCTACAGTATAGCTACAGTAGTAAACTGATCATGAGGTTGGGATGCTACAGTAATAAACTGATCATGAGGTTGTGATGCTACAGTAGTAAACTGATCATGAGGTTGTGATGATACAGTAGTAAACTGATCATGAGGTTGTGGTACTACAGTAGTAAACTGATCATGAGGTTGGGATGCTACAGTACAGCTACAGTAGTAAACTGACCATGAGGTTGTGATGCTACAGTAGTAAACTGATCATGAGGTTGTGATGCTACAATAGTAAACTGATCATGAGGTTGTGATGCTACAGTAGTAAACTGATCATGAGGTTGTGATGCTACAGTAGTAAACTGATCATGAGGTTGTGGTGCTACCGTAGTAAACTGATCATGAGGTTGTGATGCTACAGTAGTAAACTGATCATGAGATTGTGGTACTACAGTAGTAAACTGATCATGAGGTTGTGATGCTACAGTATAGCTACAGTAGTAAACTGATCATGAGGTTGTGATGCTACAGTATAGCTACAGTAGTAATCTGATCATGAGGTTGTGATGCTACAGTAGTAAACTGATCATGAGGTTGTGATGCTACAGTAGTAAACTGATTATGAGATTGTGGTACTACAGTAGTAAACTGATCATGAGGTTGTGGTGCTACAATAGTAAACTGATCATGAGGTTGTGATGCTACAGTACTAAACTGATCATGAGGTTGTGATGCGACAGTAGTAAACTGATCATGAGGTTGGGATGCTACAGTATAGCTACAGTAGTAAACTGATCATCAGGTTGTGGTGCTACAGTATAGCTACAGTAGTAAACTGATCATGAGGTTGTGATGCTACAGTAGTAAACTGATCATGAGGTTGGGATGCTACGGTAGTAAACTGATCATGAGGTTGTGATGCTACAGTACAGCTACAGTAGTAAACTGATCACGAGGTTGGGATGCTACGGTAGTAAACTGATCATGAGGTTGTGGTGCTACAGTAGTAAACTGAACATGAGGTTGTGGTGCTACAGTAGTAAACTGATCATGAGGTTGGGATACTACAGTATAGCTACAGTAGTAAACTGATCATGAGGTTGTGATGCTACAGTACAGCTACAGTAGTAAACTGAACATGAGGTTGTGGTGCTACAGTAGTAAACTGATCATGAGGTTGTGATGCAACAGCTATGGTTTCATCTCTAGTATTGAACTACTCTGCACATGCAGGGAGTAAATGGCATCAATCAATAACTGTGCTGGATCTTGTTGCTCCACTATTGACATGCTGTTATCGATCAATACATTGTGTTATTAGCACACAAGACCAGGAAATAGAAACATAGAACAGAGCTTGGAATCTGTCCCAAATGGCACCCTATTCCCTATGTCTGGTGGTAAGCTGTAGACCACACTATCTACCGTTTTCATCTGTATTTTTCGTAGCTGTCTATATACCACCACAGACTGATGCTGGCACTAAAACCACACTCAATGAGCTGTATTCCGCCATAAGCAAACAGGAAAACGCTCATCCAGAGGCGGCGCTCCTAGTGGCCGGGGACTTTAATGCAGGGAAACTTAAATCAGTTTTACCTCATTTCTACCAGCATGTTAAATGTGCAACCAGAGGAGAAAAAAAACTCTGGACCACCTTTACTCCACACACAGAGACGCGTACAAAGCTCTCCCTCCATTTGGCAAATCTGACCATAATTCCAACCTCCTGATTTCTGTTTACAAACAAAAATTAAAGCAGGAAGCACCAGTGACTTGATCAATTAAAAAGTGGTCAGATGAAGCAGATGCAGGCTTCATCAATAAGTACATCGATGACGTCGTCCACCACAGTGATCGTACATACATACCCCAACCAGAAGCCATGGATTACAGGCAGCATCCGCATCGAGCTAAAGGCTACAGCTGCCACTTTCAAGGAGCGGGACTCTAACCCGGAAGCTTATAAGAAATCCCACTATGTCCTCCGACAAATTATCAAACAGGCAAAGCGTCGATACAGAACTAATATCGAATCATACTACAACGGCTGTGATTCTCATCAGATGTGGCAGGGCTTGCAAACCATTACAGACTACAAAGGCAAGCATAGCCGAGAGCTGCCCAGAGTCACAAGCCTACCAGACGAGCTAAACTACTTCTATGCTCGCTTCGAGGCAAATAACACTGAAACATGCATGAGGGCACCAGCTGTTCCAGAAGTGAGTAAGTGAGTAAGACCGATGCAAGTAAGACCTTTAAACAGGTCAACATTCAGAAGGCCGCAGGGCCAGACAGATTACCAGGACGTGTACTGCGAGCATGCGCTGACCAACTGGCAAGTGTCTTCACTGACATTTTCAACCTCTCCCTGTCCGAGTCTGTAATACCAACATGTTTTAAGCAGACCACCATAGTCCCTGTGCCCAAGAACACCAAGGTAACCTGCCTTAATGACTACTGACCCATAGCACTCATGTCTGTAGCCATGAAGTGCTTTGAAAGGCTAAAATCAACACCATTATCCCAGAAACCCTAGACCCACTCCAATTTACATACCACCCTAACAGATCCACAGATGATGTAATCTCTTTTGCACTCCACACTGCTCTTTCCCACCTGGACAAAAGGAACACCTATGTGAGAATGCTATTCATTGACGACAGCTCAGCGTTCAACACCATAGTGCCCTCAAAGCTCATCAATAAACTAAGAACCCTGGGACTAAACACCTCCCTCTGCAACTGGATCCTGGCCAGGCACGACTCCAACACCATCATTATGTTTGCCGATGACACAACAGTGGTAGGCCTGATCCCCGACAACATTGAGACAGGGAGGAGATCAGAGACCTGGCCGGGTGGTGCCAGGGGCAACAACCCCTCCCTCAACGATGAGACAGCCTATAGAGAGGAGATCAGAGACCTGACCGGGTGGTGCCAGGGGCAACAACCCCTCCCTCAACGATGAGACAGCCTATAGGGAGGAGATCAGAGACCTGGCCGGGTGGTGCCAGGACAACAACCCCTCCCTCAACGATGAGACAGCCTATAGGGAGGAGATCAGAGACCTGGCCGGGTGGTGCCAGGACAACAACCCCTCCCTCAACGATGAGACAGCCTATAGGGAGGAGATCAGAGACCTGGCCGGGTGGTGCCAGGACAACAACCCCTCCCTCAACGATGAGACAGCCTATAAGGAGGAGATCAGAGACCTGGCCGGGTGGTGCCAGGACAACAACCCCTCCCTCAACGATGAGACAGCCTATAAGGAGGAGATCAGAGACCTGACAGGGTGGTGCCAGGGGCAACAACCCCTCCCTCAACGATGAGACAGCCTATAAGGAGGAGATCAGAGACCTGGCCGGGTGGTGCCAGGACAACAACCCCTCCCTCAACGATGAGACAGCCTATAAGGAGGAGATCAGAGACCTGGCCGGGTGGTGCCAGGACAACAACCCCTCCCTCAACGATGAGACAGCCTATAAGGAGGAGATCAGAGACCTGGCCGGGTGGTGCCAGGGGCAACAACCCCTCCCTCAACGATGAGACAGCCTATAGGGAGGAGATCAGAGACCTGACCGGGTGGTGCCAGGGGCAACAACCCCTCCCTCAACGTTGAGACAGCCTATAGGGAGGAGATCAGAGACCTGCCCGGGTGGTGCCAGGACAACAACCCCTCCCTCAACGATGAGACAGCCTATAGGGAGGAGATCAGAGACCTGACCGGGTGGTGCCAGGGGCAACAACCCCTCCCTCAACGATGAGACAGCCTATAGAGAGGAGATCAGAGACCTGACCGGGTGGTGCCAGGGGCAACAACCCCTCCCTCAACGTTGAGACAGCCTATAAGGAGGAGATCAGAGACCTGGCCGGGTGGTGCCAGGGGCAACAACCCCTCCCTCAACGATGAGACAGCCTATAGGGAGGAGATCAGAGACCTGGCCGGGTGGTGCCAGGACAACAACCCCTCCCTCAACGATGAGACAGCCTATAAGGAGGAGATCAGAGACCTGGCCGGGTGGTGCCAGGGGCAACAACCCCTCCCTCAACGATGAGACAGCCTATAGGGAGGAGATCAGAGACCTGACCGGGTGGTGCCAGGGGCAACAACCCCTCCCTCAACGTTGAGACAGCCTATAGGGAGGAGATCAGAGACCTGACCGGGTGGTGCCAGGACAACAACCCCTCCCTCAACGATGAGACAGCCTATAGGGAGGAGATCAGAGACCTGACCGGGTGGTGCCAGGGGCAACAACCCCTCCCTCAACGATGAGACAGCCTATAAGGAGGAGGTCAGAGACCTGACCGGGTGGTGCCAGGACAACAACCCCTCCCTCAACGTGATCAAGACAAAGGAGATGATTGTGGACTACAGGAAAAAGGGGACTGAGCACGACCTCATTCTCATCTGCAGGGCTGATGGTGTCCACATCACCAACAAACTAACATGATCCAAACACACCAAGACAGTCGCGAAGAGGGCACGACAAAACCTATTCCCCCTCAGGAGACTGAAAAAATGTGGCATGGATACTCAGATCCTAGAAAGGTCCTACAACTGCACTGGTTGCATCACTGCCTGGTATGACTACTGCTCAGCCTCCTACCACAAGGCACAACAGAGGGTACTGCATACGGTCCAGTACATCACTGGGGCCAAGCTTCCTGCCATTCAGGACCTCTATACCAGGTGGTGTCAGAGGAAGGCCCTGAAAATGGTCAAATACTCCAGCCACCCTAGTCATAGACTGTTCTCTTAGCTACTGCACGGCAAGCGGTACCGGAGCGCCAAGTCTAGGTTCAAGAGGCTTCTAAACAGCTTTTACCCCCAAGCCATAAGACTCCTGAACATCTAATCAAATGGCTCCCCAGACTATTTGCATTGCCCCCCCCTTTTACACCACTGCTATTCTCTGTTGTTATCATCTATGCATCGTCACTGAGATAACTCTACCTACATGTACATATTACCTCAATTAACCTCGACTAACCAGTGCCCCCGCACATTGACTCTGTACCGGTGCCCCCACACATTGACTCTGTACCTGTACCCCCTGTATATAGCCTCCACATTGACTCTGTACCGGTACCCCCTGTATATAGCCTCCACATTGACTCTGTACTGGTACCCCCTGTATATAGCCTCCACATTGACTCTGTACCGGTACCCCCTGTATATAGCCTCCACATTGACTCTGTACCGGTACCCCCTGTATATAGCCTCCACATTGACTCTGTACCGGTACCCCCTGTATATAGCCTCCACATTGACTCTGTACCGGTACCCCCTGTATATAGCCTCCACATTGACTCTGTACCGGTACCCCCTGTATATAGCCTCCACATTGACTCTGTACCGGTACCACCTGTATATAGCCTCCACATTGACTCTGTACCGGTACCCCCTGTATATAGCCTCCACATTGACTCTGTACCGGTACCCCCTGTATATAGCCTCCACATTGACTCTGTACCGGTACCCCCTGTATATAGCCTCCACATTGACTCTGTACCGGTACCCCCTGTATATAGCCTCCACATTGACTCTGTACCGGTACCCCCTGTATATAGCCTCCACATTGACTCTGTACCGGTACCCCCTGTATATAGCCTCCACATTGACTCTGTACCGGTACCCCCTGTATATAGCCTCCACATTGACTCTGTACCGGTACCCCCTGTATATAGCCTCCACAAATATATAATGACATCTCCTCAGGTTAACTCTCTATCCCAGGTGTATATAATGACATCTCCTCAGGTTAACTCTCTATCCCAGGTGTATATAATGACATCTCCTCAGGTTAACTCTCTATCCCAGTCATATATAATGACATCTCCTCGGGTTAACTCTCTATCCCAGTCATATATAATGCAATCTGTCTCCTCAGGTTAACTCTCTATCCCAGTCATATATAATGACATCTGGCTCCTCAGGTTAACTCTCTATCCCAGTCGTATATAATGACATCTGTCTCCTCAGGTTAACTCTCTATCCCAGTCATATATAATGACATCTGTCTCCTCAGCTCTCTATCCCAGTCATATATAATGACATCTCCTCAGGTTAACTCTCTATCCCAGGTGTATATAATGACATCTCCTCAGGTTAACTCTCTATCCCAGTCATATATAATGACATCTCCTCAGGTTAACTCTCTCCTCTCTATCCCAGTCGTATTTAATGACATCTGTCTCCTCAGGTTAACTCTCTATCCCAGTCATATATAATGACATCTGGCTCCTCAGGTTAACTCTCTATCCCAGTCGTATTTAATGACATCTGTCTCCTCAGGTTAACTCTCTATCCCAGTCATATATAATGACATCTCCTCAGGTTAACTCTCTGTCCCAGTCATATATAATGACATCTGTCTCCTCAGGTTAACTCTCTATCCCAGGTGTATATAATGACATCTCCTCAGGTTTACTCTCTCCTCTCTATCCCAGTCGTATATAATGACATCTCCTCAGGTTAACTCTCTATCCCAGTCATATATAATGACATCTCCTCAGGTTAACTCTCTATCCCAGTCATATATAATGACATCTCCTCAGGTTAACTCTCTATCCCAGTCATATATAATGACATCTGTCTCCTCAGCTCTCTATCCCAGTCATATATAATGACATCTCCTCAGGTTAACTCTCTATCCCAGTCATATATAATGACATCTCCTCAGGTTAACTATCCATCCCAGGTGTATATAATGACATCTGTCTCCTCAGGTTAACTCTCTATCCCAGGTGTATATAATGACATCTCCTCAGGTTAACTCTCTATCCCAGTCATATATAATGACATCTCCTCAGGTTAACTCTCTGTCCCAGTCATATATAATGACATCTGTCTCCTCAGGTTAACTCTCTATCCCAGGTGTATATAATGACATCTCCTCAGGTTTACTCTCTCCTCTCTATCCCAGTCGTATATAATGACATCTCCTCAGGTTAACTCTCTATCCCAGTCATATATAATGACATCTCCTCAGGTTAACTCTCTATCCCAGTCATATATAATGACATCTCCTCAGGTTAACTCTCTATCCCAGGTGTATATAATGACATCTCCTCAGGTTAACTCTCTATCCCAGTCATATATAATGACATCTCCTCAGGTTAACTCTCTATCCCAGTCATATATAATGACATCTGTCTCCTCAGGTTAACTCTCTATCCCAGGTGTATATAATGACATCTGTCTCCTCAGGTTAACTCTCTATCCCAGGTGTATATAATGACATCTCCTCAGGTTAACTCTCTATCCCAGGTGTATATAATGCCATCTCCTCAGGTTAACTCTCTATCCCAGGTGTATATAATGACATCTCCTCAGGTTAACTCTCTATCCCAGGTGTATATAATGACATCTCCTCAGGTTAACTCTCTATCCCAGTCATATATAATGACATCTCCTCAGGTTAACTCTCTATCCCAGTCATATATAATGACATCTCCTCAGGTTAACTCTCTATCCCAGTCATATATAATGACATCTCCTCAGGTTAACTCTCTATCCCAGTCATTTATAATGAAATCTCCTCAGGTTAACTCTCTATCCCAGGTGTATATAATGACATCTCCTCAGGTTAACTCTCTATCCCAGTCATATATAATGACATCTCCTCAGGTTAACTCTCTATCCCAGTCATATATAATGACATCTCCTCAGGTTAACTCTCTATCCCAGTCATATATAATGACATCTCCTCAGGTTAACTCTCTATCCCAGTCATATATAATGACATCTGTCTCCTCAGCTCTCTATCCCAGTCATATATAATGACATCTCCTCAGGTTAACTCTCTATCCCAGTCATATATAATGACATCTCCTCAGGTTAACTATCCATCCCAGGTGTATATAATGACATCTGTCTCCTCAGGTTAACTCTCTATCCCAGGTGTATATAATGACATCTCCTCAGGTTAACTCTCTATCCCAGTCATATATAATGCCATCTCCTCAGGTTAACTCTCTATCCCAGGTGTATATAATGACATCTCCTCAGGTTAACTCTCTATCCCAGTCATATATAATGCCATCTCCTCAGGTTAACTCTCTATCCCAGGTGTATATAATGACATCTCAGGTTAACTCTCTATCCCAGTCATATATAATGACATCTGTCTCCTCAGGTTAACTCTCTATCCCAGGTGTATATAATGACATCTCCTCAGGTTAACTCTCTATCCCAGGTGTATATAATGACATCTCCTCAGGTTAACTCTCTATCCCAGGTGTATATAATGCCATCTCCTCCGGTTAACTCTCTATCCCAGGTGTATAGTGGGACGTCAGACATATATTTGATACTGCTGTCATCACAACACTATGGAAGAGGATACTTGTTTTCCAGCACCGATGTGGTGGCGGGTCGGCGTTATATAACCCAGCTGTGAGGACATGTGATATCCAGTGGTCCCAGGACCCGGTCCGTCCCCCTGGCATTATAATAATGTCCTGTCACTTAGAGTATTAAACACCCTGGTCAGGACCTTGGCTTCCTGAATGCAGGCCGCTCCCACCGTCCGCATCCCAGAGATCCCTGCTCTCCTGGGAGTGAAACCCGAGCGGCCTGCGGGTGTCGACCACTCCTTTGGGGTCTGTCCCAAACGGCATCCTATTCCCCTGCATAGTTCTCTACGTTTGATCATGGTCCATAGGGTATAGGGTGCCATTTGGCAGGCACTCCTTATAATGCCCCCTGCCTGCTGCGATACAAGATGGCTGTCATAGTAGCCGCATAGCAGCATCGCGGCCTCTGTCGAGTTCCGCGTTCTTTCCCACGGACTCTCGACTATGTTCCAGCTCCTCCACCCCTTCATTCCTCCCCCACGAGGCTGTCTATACGTCGGGCTTGGTACGTGAGACCATGGCATCTGTCCTGGATCCCTGTACGGATCCTTCTTCCCTCTCCAGGACAGGTTTTTTAGGGCGGACAGCTGTCGGGGATGGAATGCTTTTCTGTTCGCTATGCAACAAAAACACAACAAAAAGAAGCAAGTCCTGCAGGCTCTAGTTTTGTCTTATCTTGATCATTGTCCAGTCATGTGGTCAAGTGCTGCAAGGAAAGTCCTAGTTAAGCTGCAGCTGGTCCAGAACAGAGCGGCACGTCTTGTTCTTCATTGTAATCAGAGAGTTGATATCAATACTATGCAGTCAGTCTCTCTTGTCTAAGAGTTGAGGATAGACTGAGTGCATCCCTTCTTCTTTTTATAAGAAACATGAACGTGTTGAAAATCCCAAATTGTTTTCATAGTCAACTTACACACAGTTCTGACACACACACTTATCCCACCCGACATGCCACCAGGGGTCTTTTCACAGTCCCCAAATCCAGAACACAGTATTATATAGTATTATACAGAGGTTATTATTGCATAGAACTCCCTTCCATCTCATATTGCTCTAGTGAACAGCAAACCTGGTTTCAAACAACAGGTAAAGCAACACCTCTCCCCTGTTTGACCCAGATATTTAGTGTGTATTGATACGTAAACTCTGTGTGACATTTTACATGGACTGTATGTAGTTCTGTCCTTCATGTTCTGTGTTCTGTATTCTGTGCTCTGTATTCTGTATTCTGTGCTCTGTGTTCTGTGCTCTGTGTTCTGTGCTCTGTATTCTGTATTCTGTGTTCTGTGCTCTGTGTTCTGTGCTCTGTATTCTGTATTCTGTGCTCTGTGTTCTGTGCTCTGTGCTCTGTGGTCTGTGCTCTGTGTTCTGTGCTCTGTATTCTGTATTCTGTGCTCTGTGTTCTGTGCTCTGTGTTCTGTGCTCTGTGCTCTGTGCTCTGTGCTCTGTGTTCTGTGCTCTGTGCTCTGTGTTCTGTGCTCTGTGCTCTGTATTCTGTATTCTGTGTTCTGTGCTCTGTGTTCTGTGCTCTGTATTCTGTTTTCTGTGCTCTGTGTTCTGTGCTCTGTGTTCTGTGCTCTGTATTATGTGCTCTGTGCTCTGTGCTCTGTGTTCTGTGCTCTGTATTCTGTATTCTGTGCTCTGTGTTCTGTGCTCTGTGTTCTGTGCTCTGTGCTCTGTGCTCTGTGTTCTGTGCTCTGTGTTCTGTGCTCTGTGCTCTGTGTTCTGTGCTCTGTGCTCTGTATTCTGTATTCTGTGTTCTGTGCTCTGTGTTCTGTGCTCTGTATTCTGTATTCTGTGCTCTGTGTTCTGTGCTCTGTGCTCTGTGCTCTGTGTTCTGTGCTCTGTATTCTGTATTCTGTGCTCTGTGTTCTGTGCTCTGTATTCTGTGTTCTGTGCTCTGTGTTCTGTGCTCTGTATTCTGTTTTCTGTGCTCTGTGTTCTGTGCTCTGTGTTCTGTGCTCTGTATTCTGTATTATGTGCTCTGTGCTCTGTGCTCTGTGCTCTGTGTTCTGTGCTCTGTATTCTGTATTCTGTGCTCTGTGTTCTGTGCTCTGTGTTCTGTGCTCTGTGCTCTGTGCTCTGTGCTCTGTGTTCTGTATTCTGTATTCTGTGCTCTGTGTTCTGTGCTCTGTATTCTGTATTCTGTGCTCTGTGTTCTGTGCTCTGTGCTCTGTGCTCTGTGCTCTGTGCTCTGTGTTCTGTGCTCTGTGTTCTGTGCTCTGTGCTCTGTGCTCTTTATTCTGTATTCTGTATTCTGTGCTCTGTGTTCTGTGCTCTGTGTTCTGTGCTCTGTGTTCTGTGCTCTGTGCTCTGTGCTCTGTGCTCTGTGTTCTGTGCTCTGTGCTCTGTGCTCTGTGCTCTGTGTTCTGTGTTCTGTATTCTGTGCTCTGTGTTCTGTGCTCTGTATTCTGTATTCTGTGCTCTGTGTTCTGTGCTCTGTGTTCTGTGCTCTGTGTTCTGTGATCTGTGCTCTGTGTTCTGTGTTCTGTGTTCTGTATTCTGTGCTCTGTGTTCTGTGCTCTGTGTTCTGTGTTCTGTGCTCTGTGCTCTGTATTCTGTATTCTGTGTTCTGTGCTCTGTGTTCTGTGCTCTGTATTCTGTATTCTGTGCTCTGTGTTCTGTGCTCTGTGTTCTGTGCTCTGTATTCTGTATTCTGTGCTCTGTGCTCTGTGCTCTGTGTTCTGTGCTCTGTATTCTGTATTCTGTGCTCTGTGTTCTGTGCTCTGTGTTCTGTGCTCTGTGCTCTGTGCTCTGTGCTCTGTGTTCTGTGCTCTGTGTTCTGTGCTCTGTGCTCTGTGTTCTGTGCTCTGTGCTCTGTATTCTGTATTCTGTGTTCTGTGCTCTGTGTTCTGTGCTCTGTATTCTGTATTCTGTGCTCTGTGTTCTGTGCTCTGTGCTCTGTGCTCTGTGCTCTGTGTTCTGTGCTCTGTATTCTGTATTCTGTGCTCTGTGTTCTGTGCTCTGTGTTCTGTGCTCTGTGCTCTGTGCTCTGTGTTCTGTGCTCTGTGTTCTGTGCTCTGTGCTCTGTATTCTGTATTCTGTGCTCTGTGTTCTGTGCTCTGTATTCTGTATTCTGTGCTCTGTGTTCTGTGCTCTGTGTTCTGTGCTCTGTGCTCTGTGCTCTGTGTTCTGTGCTCTGTGTTCTGTGCTCTGTGCTCTGTGCTCTGTATTCTGTATTCTGTATTCTGTGCTCTGTGTTCTGTGCTCTGTGTTCTGTGCTCTGTGCTCTGTGCTCTGTGCTCTGTGCTCTGTGCTCTGTGTTCTGTGTTCTGTATTCTGTGCTCTGTGTTCTGTGCTCTGTATTCTGTATTCTGTGCTCTGTGTTCTGTGCTCTGTGTTCTGTGCTCTGTGCTCTGTGTTCTGTGTTCTGTGTTCTGTATTCTGTGCTCTGTGTTCTGTGCTCTGTGTTCTGTGCTCTGTGCTCTGTGCTCTGTGTTCTGTGTTCTGTGTTCTGTGCTCTGTGTTCTGTGCTCTGTGTTCTGTGCTCTGTGTTCTGTGCTCTGTGTTCTGTGCTCTGTGCTCTGTGTTCTGTGCTCTGTGCTCTGTGTTCTGTGTTCTGTGTTCTGTAATCTGTGCTCTGTTGTCTGTGCTCTGTGTTCTGTGCTCTGTGCTCTGTGCTCTGTGTTCTGTGTTCTGTGTTCTGTGTGTACCACAGGAAGAGTAGCTGCTGCTTTCGCAACAGCTAATGGGGATCCTAATAAAATATCAAAATACCAAATACAGAAATAATCTGTTGCTAGGTCTACAGACTGGAGACCATTAGACACGTTGTCAGAAGGTCAGTGGGACTGTGTTGTGGAGAGAGAGAGAGAGAAGGTTATTGATAGTAATCTGTTGCTAGGTCTACAGACTGGAGACCATTAGACATGTTGTCAGAAGGTCAGTGGGACTGTGTTGTGGAGAGAGAGAAGGTTATTGATAGTAATCTGTTGCTAGGTCTACAGACTGGAGACCATTAGACATGTTGTCAGAAGGTCAGTGGGACTGTGTTGTGGAGAGAGAGAAGGTTATTGATAGTAATCTGTTGCTAGGTCTACAGACTGGAGACCATTAGACATGTTGTCAGACAGTCAGTGGGACTGTGTTGTGGAGAGAGAGAAGGTTATTGATAGTAATCTGTTGCTAGGTCTACAGACTGGAGACCATTAGACACGTTGTCAGAAGGTCAGTGGGACTGTGTTGTGGAGAGAGAGAGAGAGAAGGTTATTGATAGTAATCTGTTGCTAGGTCTACAGACTGGAGACCATTAGACATGTTGTCAGAAGGTCAGTGGGACTGTGTTGTGGAGAGAGAGAAGGTTATTGATAGTAATCTGTTGCTAGGTCTACAGACTGGAGACCATTAGACATGTTGTCAGAAGGTCAGTGGGACTGTGTTGTGGAGAGAGAGAAGGTTATTGATAGTAATCTGTTGCTAGGTCTACAGACTGGAGACCATTAGACATGTTGTCAGACAGTCAGTGGGACTGTGTTGTGGAGAGAGAGAAGGTTATTGATAGTAATCTGTTGCTAGGTCTACAGACTGGAGACCATTAGACATGTTGTCAGAAGGTCAGTGGGACTGTGTTGTGGAGAGAGAGAAGGTTATTGATAGTAATCTGTTGCTAGGTCTACAGACTGGAGACCATTAGACACGCTGTCAGACAGTCAGTGGGACTGTGTTGTGGAGAGAGAGAAGGTTATTGATAGTAATCTGTTGCTAGGTCTACAGACTGGAGACCATTAGACATGTTGTCAGAAGGTCAGTGGGACTGTGTTGTGGAGAGAGAGAAGGTTATTGATAGTAATCTGTTGCTAGGTCTACAGACTGGAGACCATTAGACATGTTGTCAGAAGGTCAGTGGGACTGTGTTGTGGAGAGAGAGAAGGTTATTGATAGTAATCTGTTGCTAGGTCTACAGACTAGAGACCATTAGACACGTTGTCAGAAGGTCATTGGGACTGTGTTGTGGAGAGAGAGAGAGAGAAGGTTATTGATAGTAATCTGTTGCAAGGGGTGTGTCCAAAATGGAACCAGTTTCCCTACCCAGTTGCGTTAGGGATCTGAGACACCACCCCTGTATGTGGCCATTCTAGAGAAGAGCCTATAGATGGATGGTTGCTAAGATGGAGGCTTCGGCCGTGTTGTCCTCACAACACGGCCTAAACCTCCATCTTCCCCTGTGTCTGATGTTAAGCCAACATTTGAGAGTCAGAAGCAGGAAATCAGGGGGGGTCGGTGTGTTGGTGGGGACTTGATAAGACAGCAGGGCTTTCATCCTCATAAAGATCAGACCCTATATTTCACACAACACATGGAGTATAGAGGTGAAATGCATCAGGGCTGTAGAGCAGAGAGCATGGTGGTCTGGAGGGCTGGTGGTCTGAAGGGCTGGAGAGCAGAGAGCATGGTGGTCTGGAGGGCTGGTGGTCTGGAGGGCTAGTGGTCTGAAGGGCTGTAGAGCAGAGAGCATGGTGGTCTGGAGGGCTGGTGGTCTGAAGGGCTGTAGAGCAGAGAGCATGGTGGTCTGGAGGGCTGGTGGTCTGAAGGGCTGTAGAGCAGAGAGCATGGTGGTCTGGAGGGCTGGTGGTCTGAAGGGCTGTAGAGCAGAGAGCATGGTGGTCTGGAGGGCTGGTGGTCTGAAGGGCTGTAGAGCAGAGAGCATGGTGGTCTGGAGGGCTGGTGGTCTGAAGGGCTGTAGAGCAGAGAGCATGGTGGTCTGGAGGGCTGGTGGTCTGAAGGGCTGGAGAGCAGAGAGCATGGTGGTCTGGAGGGCTGGTGATGTGAAGGGCTGTAGAGCAGAGAGCATGGTGGTCTGGAGGGCTGGTGGTCTGAAGGGCTGTAGAGCAGAGAGCATGGTGGTCTGGAGGGCTGGTGGTCTGAAGGGCTGTAGAGCAGAGAGCATGGTGGTCTGGAGGGCTGGTGGTCTGAAGGGCTGTAGAGCAGAGAGCATGGTGGTCTGGAGGGCTGGTGGTCTGAAGGGCTGTAGAGCAGAGAGCATGGTGGTCTGGAGGGCTGGTGGTCTGAAGGGCTGTAGAGCAGAGAGCATGGTGGTCTGGAGGGCTGGTGGTCTGAAGGGCTGTAGAGCAGAGAGCATGGTGGTCTGGAGGGCTGGTGGTCTGAAGGGCTGTAGAGCAGAGAGCATGGTGGTCTGGAGGGCTGGTGGTGTGAAGGGCTGTAGAGCAGAGAGCATGGTGGTCTGGAGGGCTGGTGGTCTGAAGGGCTGTAGAGCAGAGAGCATGGTGGTCTGGAGGGCTGGTGGTCTGGAGGGCTGGTGGTCTGAAGGGCTGTAGAGCAGAGAGCATGGTGGTCTGGAGGGCTGGTGGTCTGGAGGGCTGGTGGTCTGAAGGGCTGTAGAGCAGAGAGCATGGTGGTCTGGAGGGCTGGTGGTCTGAAGGGCTGTAGAGCAGAGAGCATGGTGGTCTGGAGGGCTGGTGGTCTGAAGGGCTGTAGAGCAGAGAGCATGGTGGTCTGGAGGGCTAGTGGTCTGAAGGGCTGTAGAGCAGAGAGCATGGTGGTCTGGAGGGCTGGTGGTCTGAAGGGCTGTAGAGCAGAGAGCATGGTGGTCTGGAGGGCTAGTGGTGTGAAGGGCTGTAGAGCAGAGAGCATGGTGGTCTGGAGGGCTAGTGGTCTGAAGGGCTGTAGAGCAGAGAGCATGGTGGTCTGGAGGGCTGGTGGTCTGAAGGGCTGTAGAGCAGAGAGCATGGTGGACTGGAGGGCTGGTGGTCTGAAGGGCTGTAGAGCAGAGAGCATGGTGGTCTGGAGGGCTGGTGGTCTGAAGGGCTGTAGAGCAGAGAGCATGGTGGTCTGGAGGGCTGGTGGTCTGAAGGGCTGTAGAGCAGAGAGCATGGTGGTCTGGAGGGCTGGTGGTCTGAAGGGCTGTAGAGCAGAGAGCATGGTGGTCTGGAGGGCTGGTGGTCTGAAGGGCTGTAGAGCAGAGAGCATGGTGGTCTGGAGGGCTGGTGGTCTGAAGGGCTGTAGAGCAGAGAGCATGGTGGTCTGGAGGGCTGGTGGTCTGAAGGGCTGTAGAGCAGAGAGCATGGTGGTCTGGAGGGCTGTAGAGCAGAGAGCATGGTGGTCTGAAGGGCTGTAGAGCAGAGAGCATGGTGGTCTGGAGGGCTGTAGAGCAGAAAGCATGGTGGTCTGGAGGGCTGGTGGTCTGAAGGGCTGTAGAGCAGAGAGCATGGTGGTCTGGAGGGCTGGTGGTCTGAAGGGCTGTAGAGCAGAGAGCATGGTGGTCTGGAGGGCTGGTGGTCTGAAGGGCTGTAGAGCAGAGAGCATGGTGGTCTGGAGGGCTGGTGGTCTGAAGGGCTGTAGAGCAGAGAGCATGGTGGTCTGGAGGGCTGGTGGTCTGAAGGGCTGTAGAGCAGAGAGCATGGTGGTCTGGAGGGCTAGTGGTCTGAAGGGCTGTAGAGCAGAGAGCATGGTGGTCTGGAGGGCTGGTGGTCTGAAGAGCTGTAGAGCAGAGAGCATGGTGGTCTGGAGGGCTGGTGGTCTGAAGGGCTGTAGAGCAGAGAGCATGGTGGTCTGGAGGGCTGGTGGTCTGAAGGGCTGGAGAGCAGAGAGCATGGTGGTCTGGAGGGCTGGTGGTCTGAAGGGCTGTAGAGCAGAGAGCATGGTGGTCTGGAGGGCTGGTGGTCTGAAGGGCTGTAAGAGCAGAGAGCATGGTGGTCTGGAGGGCTGGTGGTCTGAAGGGCTGTAGAGCAGAGAGCATGGTGGTCTGGAGGGCTGGTGGTCTGAAGGGCTGTAGAGCAGAGAGCATGGTGGTCTGGAGGGCTAGTGGTCTGAAGGGCTGTAGAGCAGAGAGCATGGTGGTCTGGAGGGCTGGTGGTCTGAAGGGCTGTAGAGCAGAGAGCATGGTGGTCTGGAGGGCTGGTGGTCTGAAGGGCTGTAGAGCAGAGAGCATGGTGGTCTGGAGGGCTGGTGGTCTGCAGGGCTGTAGAGCAGAGAGCATGGTGGTCTGGAGGGCTGGTGGTCTGAAGGGCTGTAGAGCAGAGAGCATGGTGGTCTGGAGGGCTGGTGGTCTGAAGGGCTGTAAGAGCAGAGAGCATGGTGGTCTGGAGGGCTGGTGGTCTGAAGGGCTGTAGAGCAGAGAGCATGGTGGTCTGGAGGGCTGGTGGTCTGAAGGGCTGTAGAGCAGAGAGCATGGTGGTCTGGAGGGCTAGTGGTCTGAAGGGCTGTAGAGCAGAGAGCATGGTGGTCTGGAGGGCTGGTGGTCTGAAGGGCTGTAGAGCAGAGAGCATGGTGGTCTGGAGGGCTGGTGGTCTGAAGGGCTGTAGAGCAGAGAGCATGGTGGTCTGGAGGGCTGGTGGTCTGAAGGGCTGTAGAGCAGAGAGCATGGTGGTCTGGAGGGCCGGTGGTCTGAAGGGCTGTAGAGCAGAGAGCATGGTGGTCTGGAGGGCTGGTGGTCTGAAGGGCTGTAAGAGCAGAGAGCATGGTGGTCTGGAGGGCTGGTGGTCTGAAGGGCTGTAGAGCAGAGAGCATGGTGGTCTGGAGGGCTGGTGGTCTGAAGGGCTGTAGAGCAGAGAGCATGGTGGTCTGGAGGGCTAGTGGTCTGAAGGGCTGTAGAGCAGAGAGCATGGTGGTCTGGAGGGCTGGTGGTCTGAAGGGCTGTAGAGCAGAGAGCATGGTGGTCTGGAGGTCTGGTGGTCTGGAGGGCTGGTGGTCTGAAGGGCTGTAGAGCAGAGAGCATGGTGGTCTGGAGGGCTGGTGGTCTGGAGGGCTGGTGGTCTGAAGGGCTGTAGAGCAGAGAGCATGGTGGTCTGGAGGGCTGGTGGTCTGAAGGGCTGTAGAGCAGAGAGCATGGTGGTCTGGAGGGCTAGTGGTCTGAAGGGCTGTAGAGCAGAGAGCATGGTGGTCTGGAGGGCTGGTGGTCTGAAGGGCTGTAGAGCAGAGAGCATGGTGGTCTGGAGGGCTGGTGGTCTGAAGGGCTGTAGAGCAGAGAGCATGGTGGTCTGGAGGGCTAGTGGTCTGAAGGGCTGTAGAGCAGAGAGCATGGTGGTCTGGAGGGCTGGTGGTCTGAAGGGCTGTAGAGCAGAGAGCATGGTGGTCTGGAGGGCTGGTGGTCTGGAGGGCTGGTGGTCTGAAGGGCTGTAGAGCAGAGAGCATGGTGGTCTGGAGGGCTGGTGGTCTGAAGGGCTGTAGAGCAGAGAGCATGGTGGTCTGGAGGGCTGGTGGTCTGAAGGGCTGTAGAGCAGAGAGCATGGTGGTCTGGAGGGCTGGTGGTCTGAAGGGCTGTAGAGCAGAGAGCATGGTGGTCTGGAGGGCTGGTGGTCTGAAGGGCTGTAGAGCAGAGAGCATGGTGGTCTGGAGGGCTGGTGGTCTGAAGGGCTGTAGAGCAGAGAGCATGGTGGTCTGGAGGGCTGGTGGTCTGAAGGGCTGTAGAGCAGAGAGCATGGTGGTCTGGAGGGCTGGTGGTCTGAAGGGCTGTAGAGCAGAGAGCATGGTGGTCTGGAGGGCTGGTGGTCTGGAGGGCTGTAGAGCAGAGAGCATGGTGGTCTGGCGGGCTGGTGGTCTGAAGGGCTGTAGAGCAGAGAGCATGGTGGTCTGGAGGGCTGGTGGTCTGAAGGGCTGTAGAGCAGAGAGCATGGTGGTCTGGAGGGCTGGTGGTCTGAAGGGCTGTAGAGCAGAGAGCATGGTGGTCTGGAGGGCTGGTGGTCTGAAGGGCTGGAGAGCAGAAAGCATGGTGGTCTGGTTGAGATGGGACCAGACCACAACATGGAGACAGGGTCAGAGAGATGGGACCAGACCACAACATGGAGACAGGATCAGAGAGATGGGACCAGACCACAGCATGGAGACAGGGTCAGAGAGATGGGACCAGACCACAGCATGGAGACAGGGTCAGAGAGAGAGATGGGACCAGACCACAGCATAAAGACAGGGTCAGAGAGATGGGACCAGACCACAACATGGAGACAGGGTCAGAGAGATGGGACCAGACCACAGCATGAAGACAGGGTCAGAGAGATGGGACCAGACCACAACATGGAGACAGGGTCAGAGAGATGGGACCAGACCACAGCATGAAGACAGGGTCAGAGAGATGGGACCAGACCACAATATGGAGACAGGGTCAGAGAGATGGGACCAGATCCCAGCATGGAGACAGGGTCAGAGAGATGGGACCAGACCCCAGCATGGAGACAGGGTCAGAGAGAGAGATGGGACCAGACCACAGCATGGAGACAGGGTCAGAGAGATGGGACCAGACAACAACATGGAGACCGGGTCAGAGAGATGGGACCAGACCACAGCATGGAGACAGGGTCAGAGAGATGGGACCAGACCACAACATGAAGACAGGGTCAGCGAGAGAGATGGGACCAGACCACAACATGGAGACCGGGTCAGAGAGATGGGACCAGACCACAGCATGGAGACAGGGTCAAAGAGATGGGACCAGACCACAGCATAAAGACAGGGTCAGAGAGAGAGATGGGACCAGAGCACAGCATGGAGACAGGGTCAGAGAGATGGGACCAGACCACAGCATAAAGACAGGATCAGAGAGATGGGACCAGACCACAGCATGGAGACAGGGTCAGAGAGAGAGATGGGACCAGACCACAGCATAAAGACAGGGTCAGAGAGATGGGACCAGACCACAACATGAAGACAGGGTCAGAGAGATGGGACCAGACCACAGCATGGAGACAGGGTCAGAGAGATGGGACCAGACCACAGCATGGAGACAGGGTCAGAGAGATGGGACCAGACCACAGCATAAAGACAGGGTCAGAGAGAGAGATGGGACCAGACCACAGCATGGAGACAGGGTCAGAGAGATGGGACCAGACCACAGCATAAAGACAGGATCAGAGAGATGGGACCAGACCACAGCATGGAGACAGGGTCAGAGAGAGAGATGGGACCAGACCACAGCATAAAGACAGGGTCAGAGAGATGGGACCAGACCACAACATGAAGACAGGGTCAGAGAGATGGGACCGGACCACAGCATGGAGACAGGGTCAGAGAGATGGGACCAGACCACAGCATGGAGACAGGGTCAGAGAGATGGGACCAGACCACAGCATAAAGACAGGGTCAGAGAGAGAGATGGGACCAGACCACAGCATGGAGACAGGGTCAGAGAGATGGGACCAGACCACAGCATGGAGACAGGGTCACAGAGAGAGATGGGACCAGACCACAACATGGAGACAGGGTCAGAGAGATGGGACCAGACCACAACATGGAGACAGGGTCAGAGAGATGGGACCAGACCACAACATGGAGACAGGGTCAGAGAGATGGGACCAGACCACAACATGGGAACAGGGTCAGAGAGATGGGACCAGACCACAGCATGGAGACAGGATCAGAGAGATGGGACCAGACCACAACATGGAGACAGGGTCAGAGAGAGAGATGGGACCAGACCACAACATGGAGGCAGGGTCAGAGAGATGGGACCAGACCACAACATGGAGACAGGGTCAGAGAGAGAGATGGGACCAGACCACAGCATGAAGACAGGGTCAGAGAGAGAGATAGGAACAGACCACAACATGGAGAGAGGGTCAGAGAAATGGGACCAGACCACAGCATGGAGACAGGGTCAGAGAGATGGGACAAGACCACAGCATGGAGACAGGGTCATAGAGATGGGACCAGACCACAGCATGGAGACAGGGTCAGAGAGATGGGACCAGACCACAGCATGGAGACCGGGTCAGAGAGATAGGACCAGACCACAGCATGGAGAGAGGGTCAGAGAAATGGGACCAGACCACAACATGGAGACAGGGTCAGAGAGATGGGACCAGACCACAGCATGGAGACAGGGTCAGAGAGATGGGACCAGACCACAGCATGGAGACAGGGTCAGAGAGAGGGGACCAGACCACAGCATGGAGACAGGATCAGAGAGATGGGACCAGACCACAGCATGGAGACAGGATCAGAGAGATGGGACCAGACCACAGCATGGAGACAGGGTCAGAGAGATGGGACAATCTTAGAGATAGGACAGACATCTCTCACACAAAGCATCAGACATGTTTGTACTGTTATATAGCCAAAGTGTTCAACTCTGTCTATGATAAAAAGCATCTGTGAATGTAGACAGCTCCAGTGTAGGGGTAATAGAGCCTGGCTGTCTGGGACAGAGCTGTGTCTGTGGAGAGGAGAGGAGAGTTGAGACACTGATCCTTTCTGACAAGCACAGGCTTTCTGACGTTGTCACTGCTAAAGCAGTCAGCCCTGATCTGATCCCTCTCCTCTTTCTAAAGCAGTCAGCCCTGATCTGATCCCTCTCCTCTTTCTAAAGCAGTCAGCCGTGTTCTGATCCCTCTCCTCTTTCTAAAGCAGTCAGCCCTGATCTGATCACTCTCCTCTTTCTAAAGCACTCAGCCCTGTTCTGATCCCTCTCCTCTTTCTAAAGCAGTCAGCCCTGATCCCTCTTTCTAAAGCAGTCAGCCCTGACCTGATCCCTCTCCTCTTTCTAAAGCAGTCAGTCCTGTTCTGATCCCTCTCCTCTTTCTAAAGCAGTCAGCCCTGATCTGATCCCTCTCCTCTTTCTAAAGCAGTCAGCCCTGATCTGATCCCTCGCCTCTTTCTAAAGCAGTCAGCCCTGATCTGATCCCTCGCCTCTTTCTAAAGCAGTCAGCCCTGATCTGATCCCTCTCCTCTTTCTAAAGCAGTCAGCCCTGATCTGATCCCTCTCCTCTTTCTAAAGCAGTCAGCCCTGATCTGATCCCTCGCCTCTTTCTAAAGCAGTCAGCCCTGATCTGATCCCTCGCCTCTTTCTAAAGCAGTCAGCCCTGATCTGATCCCTCTCCTTTTTCTAACGCAGTCAGCCCTGATCTGATCCCTCTCCTCTTTCTAAAGCAGTCAGCCCTGATCTGATCCCTCTCCTCTTTCTAAAGCAGTCAGCGCTGATCTGATCCCTCTCCACTTTCTAAAGCAGTCAGCCCTGATCTGATCCCTCTCCTCTTTCTAAAGCAGTCAGCCCTGATCAGATCCCTCTCCTCTTTTTACTCCCTCTTCTTCTCTCCTCTATCTCTTCTCTCCTCTCTCTCTTCTTCTCTCGACCCTCTCTTCTTCTCTCCTCTATCTCTTCTCTCCTCTTCTCTCCTCCCTCTCTCCTTCTCTCGACCCTCTCTTCTTCTCTCCTCTATCTCTTCTCTCCTCTTCTCTCCTCCCTCTCTTCTTCCCTCGACCCTCTCTTCTTCTCTCCTCTCTCTCTTCTTCTCTCGACCCTCTCTTCTTCTCTCCTCTATCTCTTCTCTCCTCTTCTCTCCTCTCTCTCTTATTCTCTCGACCCTCTCTTCTTCTCTCCTCTATCTCTTCTCTCCTCTTCTCTCCTCTCTCTCTTCTTCTCTCGACCCTCTCTTCTTCTCTCCTCTATCTCTTCTCTCTTCTTCTCTCCTCCCTCTCATCTTCTCTCCTCCCTCTTCTTCTCTCCTCCCTCTCTTCTCTCCTCCCTCTCTTCTCTCCTCTCTCTCTTCTTCTCTCGACCCTCTCTTCTTCTCTCCTCTATCTCTTCTCTCCTCTTCTCTCCTCTCTCTCTTCTTCTCTCGACCCTCTCTTCTTCTCTCCTCTATCTCTTCTCTCCTCTTCTCTCCTCTCTCTCTTCTTCTCTCAACCCTCTCCTCTTCTCTCCTCTATCTCTTCTCTCTCCTTCTCTCCTCCCTCTCATCTTCTCTCCTCCCTCTTCTTCTCTCCTCCCTCTTCTTCTCTCCTCCCTCTCTTCTCTCGTCCCTCTCTTCTCTCCACCCTCTCTTCTCTCCTCCCTCTCTTCTCTCCTCCCTCTCTTCTCTCCTCCCTCTCTTCCCTCCTCCTCCCTCTCTTCTCTCGTCCCTCTCTTCTCTCCTCCCTCTCTTCTCTCCTCCCTCTCTTCTCTCCTCCCTCTCTTCTCTCCTCCCTCTCTTCCCTCCTCCCTCTCTTCTCTCCTCCCTCTTCTTCTCTCCTCCCTCTTCTTCTCTCCTCCCTCTCTTCTCTCCTCCCTCTCTTCTCTCCTCCCTCTCTTCTCTCCTCCCTTTCTTCTTCTGATTTTCCTTCTTCCGATATCCCCAACCTCCATTTCTATAGATGGTGTTGAGCTGTTGTCCACAACATATAAAACCTCACATGTACCAATTGATATGTTTATATGGACCAGAGGTTCCCATACACTGGTCTCTCTCTATCTCTCTCTTTCTCATGATTTGGTTGGGTCTAATTGTGCTGCTGTCCTGGGGCTCTGTAGTGTGTTTTT
The DNA here is from genome assembly GCF_002021735.2 of Oncorhynchus kisutch. NCBI lineage: Eukaryota > Metazoa > Chordata > Actinopteri > Salmoniformes > Salmonidae > Oncorhynchus > Oncorhynchus kisutch. Next base: position 34,379 of record NW_022265994.1, on the reverse strand, counting down.
GTGTTTGTGAACAGAGCCCCAGGACAGCTCTTTTCTGGATTTTGATAATTAGTGGGTATCGGCCTAATTCTGCTCTGCATTATTGGGTATTTTACGTTGTACACGGAGGATATTTTTCCAGAATTCTGCATGCAGAGTCTCAATTTGGTGTTGGTCCCATCTTCTGAATTCTTGGTTGGTAAGCGGACCCCAGACCTCACAACCATAAAGGGTAATGGGTTCTATAACTGATTCAAGTATGTTTTGCCAGATCCTAATTGGTATGTCGAATTTGATGTTCCTTTTGATGGCGTAGAATGCCCTTCTTGCCTTGTCTCTCAGATGGTTCACAGCATTGTAGAAGTTACCCGTGGTGCTGATATTTAGGCCGAGGTGTGTATAGTTTTTGCTCTAGTATTACCAGCTGGGGAGAATGTATACTTATATACTATATTACTATATACTGTATTATAGCTGCTGTACAACCATGGTGAGGACACATTCCAGCCCCAGCCAGTCAAGGGGATTGTGAGTGTAAAGCAACAGGTCTCATAGTATTGCAAGGTGTCTACTCTACAGAACCCAGGTCTCAGAGTACTGCAAGGTGTCTACTCTACAGAACCCAGGTCTCAGAGTACTGCAAGGTGTCTACTCTACAGAACCCAGGTCTCAGAGTACTGCAAGGTGTCTACTCTACAGAACCCAGGTCTCTGAGTACTGCAAGGTGTCTACTCTACAGAACCCAGGTCTCTGAGTACTGCAAGGTGTCTACTCTACAGAACCCAGGTCTCTGAGTACTGCAAGGTGTCTACTCTACAGAACCCAGGTCTCAGAGTACTGCAAGGCGTCTACTCTACAGAACCCAGACATAACCCCTGACCGTTTAGCTTAGCTGGACGGCACGATATTGAAAGGTCTGTAGAATCTGAAAGGTCCCTCTGTGGACTTCACATGGACATACTAGGGAACGTACAATGGTTCCCTATTCCCTATATAGTGTACTACTTTTGGACAGGACATCAAAGTAGTGCACTATATAGGGAATAAGGCTCTGGTCTAAAGTAGTGCACTATATAGGGAATAGGGTTCAATTTTGGAGGTTCACATAGTATACTGTATTGACCTCTAGTGTGTCACCCATAGCAACCCAGAGCTTCGGGTGTTTAGACCTTAGAACAACTCCCATAGCAACCCAGAGCTTTGGGTGTTTAGACCTTAGAACAACTCCCATAGCAACCCAGAGCTTCGGGTGTTTAGACCTCAGAACAACTCCCATAGCAACCTAGAGCTTCAGGTGTTTAGATCTTAGAACAACTCCCATAGCAACCTAGAGCTTCAGGTGTTTAGACCTTAGAACAAGTCCCATAGCAACCAAGAGCTTCAGGTGTTTAGATCTTAGAACAACTCCCATAGCAACCTAGAGCTTCAGGTGTTTAGACCTTAGAACAACTCCCATAGCAACCTAGAGCTTCAGGTGTTTAGACCTCAGAACAACTCCCATAGCAACCTAGAGCTTCAGGTGTTTAGACCTCAGAACAACTCCCATAGCAACCTAGAGCTTCAGGTGTTTAGACCTCAGAACAACTCCCATAGCAACCTAGAGCTTCAGGTGTTTAGACCTCAGAACAACTCCCATAGCAACCTAGAGCTTCAGGTGTTTAGATCTTAGAACAACTCCCATAGCAACCTAGAGCTTCAGGTGTTTAGATCTTAGAACAACTCCCATAGCAACCTAGAGCTTCAGGTGTTTAGACCTCAGAACAACTCCCATAGCAACCTAGAGTTTCAGGTGTTTAGACCTCAGAACAACTCCCATAGCAACCCAGAGCTTCAGGTGTTTAGACCTCAGAACAACTCCCATAGCAACCTAGAGCTTCAGGTGTTTAGACCTTAGAACAAC
>NW_022265994.1:0-25000 GCF_002021735.2 Oncorhynchus kisutch | reverse complement strand
AGGTGGAGGAGGAGGAGGAGGAGGGGGAGGAGGAGGAGGAGGAGGAGGAGGAGGAGGAGGGGGGGGAGGAGGAGGAGGACGAGGGGGAGGGGGGGGAGGAGGAGGGGGAAGAGGAGGAGGGGGAGGAGGAGGAGGAGGAGGAGGAGGAGGAGGAGGGGGGGAGGAGGAGGAGGACGAGGGGGAGGGGGGGGAGGAGGAGGAGGAGGAGGAGGAGGAGGGGGAAGAGGAGGAGGGAGCGTTCCGTATGGCAGTGTAAACAGATGGCCTTAGCCTCAGTACTGTACTGGTCTCTAGGAGGAGGAGGAGGAGGAGGAGGTGGAGGAGGAGGAGGAGGAGGAGGAGGAGGGGGAGGGGGAGGAGGAGGAGGGAGCGTTCCGTATGGCAGTGTAAACAGATGGCCTTAGCCTCAGTACTGTACTGGTCTCTAGGAGGAGGAGGAGGAGGAGGAGGAGGAGGAGGTGGAGGAGGAGTGGGAGGAGGAGGGAGCGTTCCGTATGGCAGTGTAAACAGATGGCCTTAGCCTCAGTACTGTACTGGTCTCTAGGAGGAGGAGGAGGAGGAGGAGGAGGAGGAGGAGGAGGAGGAGGGGAAGAGGAGGAGGAGGTGGAGGAGGAGGAGGTGGAGGAAGAGGAGGTGGAGGGGGAAGAGGGGGAGGGAGGAGGAGGGAGCGTTCGGTATATGGCAGTGTAAACAGATGGCCTTAGCCTCAGTACTGTACTGGTCTCTAGGAGGAGAAGGAGGAGGAGGAGGAGTGGGAGGAGGAGGGAGCGTTCCGTATGGCAGTGTAAACAGATGGCCTTAGCCTCAATACTGTACTGGTCTCTAGGAGGAGGAGGAGGAGGAGGAGGAGGAGGAGTGGGAGGAGGAGGGAGCGTTCCGTATGGCAGTGTAAACAGATGGCCTTAGCCTCAGTACTGTACTGGTCTCTAGGAGGAGGAGGAGGAGGAGGAGGGGGAAGAGGAGGAGGAGGAGGAGGAGGAGGAGGAGGGAGCGTTCCGTATGGCTGTGTAAACAGATGGCCTTAGCCTCAGTACTGTACTGGTCTCTAGGAGGAGGAGGTGGAGGAGGCAGAGGAGGAGGAGGAGGAGGAGGGGAGGAGGTGGAGGAGGAGGGGGAAGAGGGAGCGTTCCGTATGGCAGTGTAAACAGATGGCCTTAGCCTCAGTACTGTACTGGTCTCTAGGAGGAGGAGGAGGAGGAGGAGGAGGGGGAAGAGGAGGAGGAGGAGGAGGAGGAGGGAGCGTTCCGTTATGGCAGTGTAAACAGATGGCCTTAGCCTCAGTACTGTACTGGTCTCTAGGAGGAGGAGGTGGAGGAGGCAGAGGAGGAGGAGGAGGAGGAGGGGGAGGAGGAGGAGGAGGGGGTGGAGAAGGGGGAGGAGGAGGAGGTGGAGAAGGGGGAGGAGGAGGAGGAGGAGGTGGAGAAGGAGGAGGAGGAGGAGGAGGAGGAGGAGGAGGAGGAGGAGGAGGAGGAGGAGGAAGGAGGAGGTGGAGGAGGAGGGGGAAGGAGGAGGTGGAGGAGGAGGGGGAAGAGGAGGGGGAGGGGGAAGAGGAAGAGGAAGGAGGAGGAGGAGGAGGAGGAAGAGGAAGGAGGAGGTGGCATTTTGTCATGATTATTATTTGAATTTAGTGACAATTGGAGAAACAGTTTGAGCCATGCTGATCATTTGGGAGAAACAGTTTGAGCCATGCTGATCATTTGGAGAAACAGTAGTGCACTAAATAGGGTGCAATTTGGGATAAAACCCCAGATGTGTTAGAGAGAGCGTTCCGTATGGCCGTGTAAACAGATGGCCTTAGCCTCAGTACTGTACTGGTCTCTAGGAGGAGGAGGTGGAGGAGGAGGGGGAAGAGGAGGGGGAAGAGGAGGGGGAGGAGGAGGAGGAGGAGGAGGAGGAGGAGGACGAGGGGGAGGGGGGGGAGGAGGAGGAGGAGGAGGAGGGGGAAGAGGAGGAGGGAGCGTTCCGTATGGCAGTGTAAACAGATGGCCTTAGCCTCAGTACTGTACTGGTCTCTAGGAGGAGGAGGAGGAGGAGGAGGAGGAGGAGGAGGAGGAGGTGGAGGAGGAGGAGTGGGAGGAGGAGGGAGCGTTCCGTATGGCAGTGTAAACAGATGGCCTTAGCCTCAGTACTGTACTGGTCTCTAGGAGGAGGAGGAGGAGGAGGAGGAGGAGGAGGAGGAGGGGGAAGAGGAGGAGGAGGTGGAGGAGGAGGTGGAGGAAGAGGAGGTGGAGGGGGAAGAGGGGGAGGAGGAGGAGGGAGCGTTCGGTATGGCAGTGTAAACAGATGGCCTTAGCCTCAGTACTGTACTGGTCTCTAGGAGGAGGAGGAGGAGGAGGAGGAGGAGGAGTGGGAGGAGGAGGAGGAGGGAGCGTTCCGTATGGCAGTGTAAACAGATGGCCTTAGCCTCAGTACTGTACTGGTCTCTAGGAGGAGGAGGTGGAGGAGGCAGAGGAGGAGGAGGAGGAGGAGGAGGAGGGGGAGGAGGTGGAGGAGGAGGGGGAAGAGGGAGCGTTCCGTATGGCAGTGTAAACAGATGGCCTTAGCCTCAGTACTGTACTGGTCTCTAGGAGGAGGAGGTGGAGGAGGCAGAGGAGGAGGAGGAGGAGGAGGAGGAGGGGGAGGAGGTGGAGGAGGAGGGGGAAGAGGGAGCGTTCCGTATGGCAGTGTAAACAGATGGCCTTAGCCTCAGTACTGTACTGGTCTCTAGGAGGAGGAGGAGGAGGAGGAGGGGGAAGAGGAGGGGGAGGAGGAGGAGGAGGGGGGAGGAGGAGGAGGAGGAGGAGGAGGAGGAGGAGGAGGAGGAGGAGGAGGAGGAGGAGGAGGAGGAGGAGGGGGAGGGGGAAGAGGAGGAGGGAGCGTTCCGTATGGCAGTGTAAACAGATGGCCTTAGCCTCAGTACTGTACTGGTCTCTAGGAGGAGGAGGTGGAGGAGGAGGGGGAAGAGGAGGGGGAAGAGGAGGGGGAGGAGGAGGAGGAGGAGGACGAGGGGGAGGGGGGGGAGGAGGAGGAGGAGGAGGAGGAGGGGAAGAGGAGGAGGAGGGAGCGTTCCGTATGGCAGTGTAAACAGATGGCCTTAGCCTCAGTACTGTACTGGTCTCTAGGAGGAGGAGGAGGAGGAGGAGGTGGAGGAGGAGGAGGAGGAGGAGGAGGGGGAGGAGGAGGAGGAGGAGGAGGAGGAGGAGGGAGCGTTCCGTATGGCAGTGTAAACAGATGGCCTTAGCCTCAGTACTGTACTGGTCTCTAGGAGGAGGAGGAGGAGGAGGAGGTGGAGGAGGAGTGGGAGGAGGAGGGAGCGTTCCGTTATGGCAGTGTAAACAGATGGCCTTAGCCTCAGTACTGTACTGGTCTCTAGGAGGAGGAGGAGGAGGAGGAGGAGGAGGAGGGGGAAGAGGAGGAGGAGGTGGAGGAGGAGGAGGTGGAGGAAGAGGAGGTGGAGGGGGAAGAGGGGGAGGAGGAGGAGGGAGCGTTCGGTATGGCAGTGTAAACAGATGGCCTTAGCCTCAGTACTGTACTGGTCTCTAGGAGGAGGAGGAGGAGGAGGAGGAGTGGGAGGAGGAGGGAGCGTTCCGTATGGCAGTGTAAACAGATGGCCTTAGCCTCAATACTGTACTGGTCTCTAGGAGGAGGAGGAGGAGGAGGAGGAGGAGGAGGAGGAGTGGGAGGAGGAGGGAGCGTTCCGTATGGCAGTGTAAACAGATGGCCTTAGCCTCAGTACTGTACTGGTCTCTAGGAGGAGGAGGAGGAGGAGGAGGAGGGGGAAGAGGAGGAGGAGGAGGAGGAGGAGGAGGAGGGAGCGTTCCGTATGGCTGTGTAAACAGATGGCCTTAGCCTCAGTACTGTACTGGTCTCTAGGAGGAGGAGGTGGAGGAGGCAGAGGAGGAGGAGGAGGAGGAGGGGGAGGAGGTGGAGGAGGAGGGGGAAGAGGGAGCGTTCCGTTATGGCAGTGTAAACAGATGGCCTTAGCCTCAGTACTGTACTGGTCTCTAGGAGGAGGAGGAGGAGGAGGGGGAAGAGGAGGAGGAGGAGGGAGCGTTCCGTATGGCAGTGTAAACAGATGGCCTTAGCCTCAGTACTGTACTGGTCTCTAGGAGGAGGAGGTGGAGGAGGCAGAGGAGGAGGAGGAGGAGGAGGAGGGGGAGGAGGAGGAGGAGGGGGTGGAGAAGGGGGAGGAGGAGGAGGTGGAGAAGGGGGAGGAGGAGGAGGAGGAGGAGGAGGAGGAAGGAGGAGGTGGAGGAGGAGGGGGAAGGAGGAGGTGGAGGAGGAGGGGAAGAGGAGGGGGAGGGGGAAGAGGAAGAGGAAGGAGGAGGAGGAGGAGGAGGAAGAGGAAGGAGGAGGTGGCATTTTGTCATGATTATTATTTGAATTTAGTGACAATTGGAGAAACAGTTTGAGCCATGCTGATCATTTGGAGAAACAGTTTGAGCCATGCTGATCATTTGGAGAAACAGTTTGAGCCATGCTGATCATTTGGAGAAACAGTTTGAGCCATGCTGATCATTTGGAGAAACAGTTTGAGCCATGCTGATCATTTGGGGAAACAGTTTGAGCCGTGCTGATCATTTGGAGAAACAGTTTGAGCCATGCTGATCATTTGGATAAACAGTTTGAGCCATGCTGATCATTTGGAGAAACAGTTTGAGCCATGCTGATCATTTGGAGAAACAGTTTGAGCCGTGCTGATCATTTGGAGAAACAGTTTGAGCCATGCTGATCATTTGGAGAAACAGTTTGAGCCATGCTGATCATTTGGAGAAACAGTTTGAGCCATGCTGATCATTTGGAGAAACAGTTTGAGCCATGCTGATCATTTGGAGAAACAGTTTGAGCCATGCTGATCATTTGGAGAAACAGTTTGAGCCATGCTGATCATTTGGAGAAACAGTTTGAGCCGTGCTGATCATTTGGAGAAACAGTTTGAGCCATGCTGATCATTTGGAGAAACAGTTTGAGCCATGCTGATCATTTGGAGAAACAGTTTGAGCCATGCTGATCATTTGGAGAAACAGTTTGAGCCATGCTGATCATTTGGAGAAACAGTTTGAGCCATGCTGATCATTTGGAGAAACAGTTTGAGCCATGCTGATCATTTGGAGAAACAGTTTGAGCCGTGCTGATCATTTGGAGAAACAGTTTGAGCCATGCTGATCATTTGGAGAAACAGTTTGAGCCATGCTGATCATTTGGAGAAACAGTTTGAGCCATGCTGATCATTTGGAGAAACAGTTTGAGCCGTGCTGATCATTTGGAGAAACAGTTTGAGCCATGCTGATCATTTGGAGAAACAGTTTGAGCCATGCTGATCATTTGGAGAAACAGTTTGAGCCATGCTGATCATTTGGAGAAACAGTTTGAGCCATGCTGATCATTTGGAGAAACAGTTTGAGCCATGCTGATCATTTGGAGAAACAGTTTGAGCCATGCTGATCATTTGGAGAAACAGTTTGAGCCATGCTGATCATTTGGAGAAACAGTTTGAGCCGTGCTGATCATTTGGAGAAACAGTTTGAGCCATGCTGATCATTTGGAGAAACAGTTTGAGCCATGCTGATCATTTGGAGAAACAGTTTGAGCCATGCTGATCATTTGGAGAAACAGTTTGAGCCGTGCTGATCATTTGGAGAAACAGTTTGAGCCATGCTGATCATTTGGAGAAACAGTTTGAGCCATGCTGATCATTTGGAGAAACAGTTTGAGCCATGCTGATCATTTGGAAAGTATGAAAGCCAGTGATCCAATATGCTTTAGCGAATACAATTCCCATGCAGCCTTGATTACAAGTTTGAACAGTGGAATGTGCAATGGAATCTACACCTCGATTCGGCTGATTAGAAATCCTCATTATTCTGTTTAAGGATGGACATTTTGAGCGGCAATTATTTTTTAATATAGTCTACACTTTCTTGTTCTGAACTTGTAACTGAAGTGGGACGGTGTGGCTTCGTGAAAAATGATAACAAGAGCAGCTGCTCACCGACTTGACAGCTCTAACGTTCCACTTCTGACGTCGCCAAAATATCAGCTATGCGAGTGTCTGCCGTTGTGCTTGATCTGATTGAATCTAGGTCTATGACTACAAAAAGAAATACAAAAAATCACTGTTTGCTTCCAATGCAAGATGGTCTCCCATGGCGACAGAAACAAAATGTCCGCCTCATCTCATCTAGTTGGTTTATTTCTATTGTTATCAGCCTTGTGAAACTTTGAACCCCCCTTTTAAAATGTTTCACACGTCTGTCAGTAGAAAGGTCCCATGACAGCGATCCCTCTAAATATAAAGTTGGTTCCCGTTCCTTTCTGTTTCAGGAATAGACGTTTCCACTGCCAGCCGGGTCGGGTGAGGTCTGGAGGACTGGGGTCAGTCCCTACGGAGAGGTCAGGGTCTGAGGTCTGGAGGACTGGGGTCAGGCCCTACGGAGAGGTCAGGGTCTGAGGTCTGGAGGACTGGGGTCAGGCCCTACGGAGAGGTCAGGGTCTGAGGTCTGGAGGACTGGGGTCAGTCCTAGTGCACGACTACTTGAACAGATGGGCCCCTACGGAGAGGTCAGGGTCTGAGGTCTGGAGGACTGGGGTCAGTCCTAGTGTACGACTACTTGAACAGATGGGCCCCTACGGAGAGGTCAGGGTCTGAGGTCTGGAGGACTGGGGTCAGTCCTAGTGCACGACTACTTGAACAGATGGGCCCCTACAGAGAGGTCAGGGTCTGAGGTCTGGAGCTGCAGGGTCGGGCCCTACGTAGAGGTCAGGGTCTGAGGTCTGGAGGACTGGGGTCGGGTCCTATGGAGAGGTCATGGTTCGAGGTCTGGAGCTCCGGGGTCAGGCCCTACGGAGAGGTCAGCGATCCCTCTAAATATAAAGTTGGTTCCCGTTCCTTTCTGTTTCAGGAATAGACGTTTCCACTGCCAGCCGGGTCGGGTGAGGTCTGGAGGACTGGGGTCAGTCCCTACGGAGAGGTCATGGTTCGAGGTCTGGAGCTCCGGGGTCAGTCCCACCGGAGAGGTCGGGGTTTGAGGTCTGGAGGACCGGGGTCGGTCCCTACGGAGAGGTCGAGGTTTGAGGTCTGGAGGACCGGGGTCGGTCCCTACGGAGAGGTCCCACTGGACTTCTGTCCCAAATGGCATCCTATTCCCTATATAGTGCACTACTTTAGACCAGAGCCCTATTCCCTATATAGTACACTACTTTAGACCAGAGCCCTATTCCCTATGTAGTGCACTACTTTAGACCAGGGCCCTATTCCCTATATAGTGCACTACTTTAGACCAGAGCCCTATTCCCTATATAGTGCACTACTTTAGACCAGAGCACTATTCCCTATATAGTACACTACTTTAGACCAGAGCCCTATTCCCTATTTAGTGCACTACTTTAGAACAGAGCCCTATTTCCTATATAGTACACTACTTTAGACCAGAGCCCTATTCCCTATTTAGTGCACTACTTTAGACCAGAGCCCTATTCCCTATTTAGTGCACTACTTTAGACCAGAGCCCTATTCCCTATTTAGTGCACTACTTTAGACCAGAGCCCTATTCCCTATTTAGTGCACTACTTTAGACCAGAGCCCTATTCCCTATTTAGTGCACTACTTTAGACCAGAGCCCTATTTCCTATATAGTACACTACTTTAGACCAGAGCCCTATTCCCTATTTAGTGCACTACTTTAGACCAGAGCCCTATTCCCTATTTAGTGCACTACTTTAGACCAGAGCCCTATTCCCTATTTAGTGCACTACTTTAGACCAGAGCCCTATTCCCTATTTAGTGCACTACTTTAGACCAGAGCCCTATTTCCTATATAGTGCACTACTTTAGACCAGAGCCCTATTCCCTATATAGTGCACTAATTTAGACCAGAGGCCTATTCCCTATATAGTGCACTACTTTAGACCAGAGCCCTATTCCCTATATAGTGCACTACTTTAGACCAGAGGCATATTCCCTATATAGTGCACTACTTTAGACCAGAGCCCTATTCCCTATATAGTGCACTACTTTAGACCAGAGCCCTATTCCCTATATAGTGCACTACTTTAGACCAGAGCCCTATTCCCTATATAGTACACTACTTTAGACCAGAGCCCTATTCCCTATATAGTGCACTACTTTAGACCAGAGCCCTATTCCCTATATAGTACACTACTTTAGACCAGAGTCCTATTCCCTATATAGTGCACTACTTTAGACCAGGGCCCTATTCCCTATATAGTGCACTACTTTAGACCAGAGTCCTATTCCCTATGTAGTGCACTACTTTAGACCAGGGCCCTATTCCCTATATAGTGCACTACTTTAGACCAGAGCCCTATTCCCTATATAGTACACTACTTTAGACCAGAGCCCTATTCCCTATATCGTACACTACTATAGACCAGAGCCCTATTCCCTATATAGTACACTACTTTAGACCAGAGCCCTATTCCCTATATAGTACACTACTTCAGACCAGAGCCCTATTCCCTATATAGTACACTACTATAGACCAGAGCCCTATTCCCTATATAGTACACTACTTTAGACCAGAGCCCTATTCCCTATATAGTACACTACTTTAGACCAGAGCCCTATTCCCTATATAGTACACTACTATAGACCAGAGCCCTATTCCCTATATAGTACACTACTTTAGACCAGAACCCTATTCCCTATATAGTGCACTACTTTAGACCAGAGCCCTATTCTCTATATAGTACACTACTTTAGACCAGAGTCCTATTCCCTATATAGTACACTACTTTAGACAAGAGCCCTATTCCCTGTATAGTGCATCACTTTTTACCAGAGCCCTATTCCCTATATAGTGCCTATATAGTGCACCACTTTGGCCCATGGAGAATAGGGTGCCATTTTTGTGCACTATCATTGGCCTAGCGCTTAGCAGCTACGTAGAGCTTGACCAGGGCACATCGGAGGAAAGAGGAATCCCAGTTGATGATTGAGGATTGAGGAATCATTGAGTTGATGATAGTGGAAGAGACTCTTAATCACTTCATAGGGTGTTTCTATGGTTTTAAACTCTGCTAGGCAGACAGGTGGTCTTGGATGAATGGAGCTGTGTTGCTATTCCCTACGGTTGTGGGTAACAGCCTTGTCCCCAATTCAACTCTAATAAACCTCACTTCTCCAGGGCTGCGTCCCAACACGGCTCCATATTCCCTTTATGGTCAACTACCTGTGGTTTGAACTGGAGATCACCACCCACCCTGTGGTTTGGACTGGAGGTCACCACCCATCCTGTGGTTTGGACTGGAGGTCACCACCCACCCTGTGGTTTGGACTGGAGGTCACCACCCACCCTGACCTTTGAACTGGAGATCACCACCCTGTGGTTTGGACTGGAGGTCACCGCCCACCCTGTGGTTTGGACTGGAGGTCACCACCCACCCTGTGGTTTGAACTGGAGGTCACCACCCACCCTGTGGTTTGAACTGGAGGTCACCACCCACCCTGTGGTTTGGACTGGAGGACACCACCCACCCTGTGGTTTGGACTGGAGGTCACCACCCACCCTGTGGTTTGGACTGGAGGTCACCACCCACCCTGACCTTTGAACTGGAGGTCACCACCCACCCTGACCTTTGAACTGAAGGTCACCACCCACCCTGTGGTTTGGACTGGAGGTCACCACCCACCCTGTGGTTTGGACTGGAGGTCACCACCCACCCTGTGGTTTGAACTAGAGGTCACCACCCACCCTGTGGTTTGACTAGAGGTCACCACCCACCCTGTGGTTTGAACTAGAGGTCACCACCCACCCTGACCTTTGAACTAGAGGTCACCAAAACAACGCCTTCAAACCCCATTAGTCCCTGGCAGCCCAACCCTTCAAAACCCCATTAGTCCCTGGCAGCCCAACCCTTCAAAACCCCATTAGACCCTGGCAGCCCAACCCTTCAAAACCCCATTAGCCCCTTGGCAGCCCAACCCTTCAAAACCCCATTCGTCCCTGGCAGCCCAACCCTTCAAAACCCCATTCGTCCCTGGCAGCCCAACCCTTCAAAACCCCATTAGTCCCTGGCAGCCCAACCCTTCAAAACCCCATTCGTCCCTGGCAGCCCAACCCTTCAAAACCCCATTAGACCCTGGCAGCCCAACCCTTCAAAACCCCATTAGGCCCTGGCAGCCCAACCCACTCTCCGCATTCAAGATCTCCTCTCTAATTCCTGGCGTCCCTTCAAGCCTTCTCCCCTCAGACTGCAGAGATGGAGGGACAATCTAATAATCCTTCACCCTCTCAGCCTCGCAGTCTCTCAGGCTGCTGGTTCTTGAGCTCATCAATCAACATCATTGATTATTGTATCCTGTATGAACTGCTTAGCCTTGCCTGAGATGCCTCACCCTTTACAGAGACTCATCAGAGGGCTTCTTGGAGGAGCTCGGATGGAAGGGAGGGAAACCTAAGCTAATCTCTCTTAGGGTTTCATGAATCACTCAATGCTGTAGAGGACAGATTGTCCAAATTAACTTCTCCACCAATCAAAGCCCGATAACTCCCAAACTCTCCCTTGAATCAGTCTATAATAACTGGTCTTCAAACTCTCCCTTGAATTAGTCTATAATAACTGGTCTTCAAACTCTCCCTTGAATTAGTCTATAGTAACTGGTCTTCAAACCCTCCCGTGAATCAGTCTATAGTAACTGGTCTTCAAACCCTCCCTTGAATCAGTCTATAATAACTGGTCTTCAAACCCTCCCTTGAATCAGTCTATAGTAACTGGTCTTCAAACCCTCCCTTGAATCAGTCTATAGTAACTGGTCTTCAAACTCTCCCGTGAATCAGTCTATAGTAACTGGTCTTCAAACTCTCCCTTGAATCAGTCTATAATAACTGGTCTTCAAACTCTCCCTTGAATCAGTCTATAGTAACTGGTCTTCAAACTCTCCCTTGAATCAGTCTATAATAACTGGTCTTCAAACTCTCCCTTGAATCAGTCTATAGTAACTGGTCTTCAAACTCTCCCTTGAATTAGTCTATAATAACTGGTCTTCAAACTCTCCCTTGAATCAGTCTATAGTAACTGGTCTTCAAACCCTCCCTTGAATCAGTCTATAGTAACTGGTCTTCAAACCCTCCCGTGAATCAGTCTATAGTAACTGGTCTTCAAACCCTCCCTTGAATCAGTCTATAGTAACTGGTCTTCAAACCCTCCCTTGAATCAGTCTATAGTAACTGGTCTTCAAACCCTCCCTTGAATCAGTCTATAATAACTGGTCTTCAAACCCTCCCTTGAATCAGTCTATAGTAACTGGTCTTCAAACCCTCCCTTGAATCAGTCTATAATAACTGGTCTTCAAACTCTCCCTTGAATCAGTCTATAGTAACTGGTCTTCAAACTCTCCCTTGAATCAGTCTATAGTAACTGGTCTTCAAACTCTCCCTTGAATCAGTCTATAGTAACTGGTCTTCAAACCCTCCCTTGAATCAGTCTATAATAACTGGTCTTCAAACCCTCCCTTGAATCAGTCTATAGTAACTGGTCTTCAAACCCTCCCTTGAATCAGTCTATAATAACTGGTCTTCAAACTCTCCCTTGAATCAGTCTATAGTAACTGGTCTTCAAACTCTCCCTTGAATCAGTCTATAGTAACTGGTCTTCAAACTCTCCCTTGAATCAGTCTATAGTAACTGGTCTTCAAACCCTCCCTTGAATCAGTCTATAATAACTGGTCTTCAAACCAGTCCCTTGAATCAGTCTATAGTAACTGGTCTTCAAACCCTCCCTTGAATCAGTCTATAGTAACTGGTCTTCAAACCCTCCCTTGAATCAGTCTATAGTAACTGGTCTTCAAACCCTCCCTTGAATCAGTCTATAGTAACTGGTCTTCAAACCCTCCCTTGAATCAGTCTATAGTAACTGGTCTTCAAACCCTCCCTTGAATCAGTCTATAATAACTGGTCTTCAAACTCTCCCTTGAATCAGTCTATAGTAACTGGTCTTCAAACTCTCCCTTGAATCAGTCTATAGTAACTGGTCTTCAAACTCTCCCTTGAATCAGTCTATAATAACTGGTCTTCAAACCAGTCCCTTGAATCAGTCTATAGTAACTGGTCTTCAAACCCTCCCTTGAATCAGTCAATAATAACTGGTCTTCAAACTCTCCCTTGAATCAGTCTATAGTAACTGGTCTTCAAACCCTCCCTTGAATCAGTCTATAGTAACTGGTCTTCAAACCCTCCCTTGAATCAGTCTATAGTAACTTGTCTTCAAACCCTCCCTGGTCTTCAAACCCTCCCTTGAATCAGTCTATAATAACTGGTCTTGAGGTAATTTGGTGATTTATAATTTATTAATCTGTTAAAAAACGGTACACTCCCACGTCTTATGTGCAGCACACACAGACCTACAGTATAGGCGGGTAACCGTAGCAACAGGGAGAGGGGTCACGTAAAGGTTAGATGGGTCAGGGAAGAACAGGTAATTGGGTTTATCTAGACAGCTCTACATTACAGCTCAATCTAAAGAGTAGAGCTCGACACACACACACACACACACACACACACACACACACACACACACACACACACACACACACACACACACACACACACACACACACACACACACACACACACACACACACACACACACACACACACACAACCACACACACACACACACACACACACACACACACACACACACACACACACACACAACCACACACACACACACAACCACACACACACACACACAACCACACACACACACACACACACACACACACACACACACACACACACACACAACCACACACACACACACACACACACACACACACACACACACACACACACACACACAGACACAACCACACACACACACAGACACACAGACACACACACACACACACAGCTCTACATTACAGCTCAATCTAAAGAGGTAGAGCTCAACACACACACACACACACACACACACACACACACACAACCACACACACACACACACACACACACACACACACACACACACACACACACACACACACAACCACACACACACACACACACACACACACACACACACACACACACACACACACAGACACAACCACACACACACACAGACACACAGACACACACACACACACACAGCTCTACATTACAGCTCAATCTAAAGAGGTAGAGCTCAACACACACACACACACACACACACACACACACACACACACACACACACACACACACACACACACACACACACACACACACACACACACACACACACACAACCACACACACACACACACACACACACACACAACCACACACACACACACACATACACACACACACACACACACACACACACACACACACACACACAGAGCTTTACATTACACAAGTCTTAAGAGCAACACAGATGCTTCTCACACACAGTGGCCTTTAATCTGCAGGACATGTAGTGAGGGATAATGAATAACCAGGATGAATGTTGCTTGTTTTGGCCATGTGGGGAACATCACTACATACACACACTGACAGCTCTGCATGGCATGGATAAGAAGAAGAATGACAACAGTCTCAGTCAAGGGAAACGTTTCAGAAAACCCTGAAGCTTTTACCTGAATGATTCTTCAACTATTTGTGGTCTCCTCAGACGTTATTTAAAAAAAAACATATTTATTTAACTAGGCAAGTCAGTTAAGAACAAATTCTTATTTTCAATGACGGCCTAGGAACAGTGGGTTAACTGCCTTGTTCAGGAGCAGAATGACAGATTTGTACCTTGTCAGCTCGGGGATTTAAACTTGCAACCTTGCGGTTACTAGTCCAACACTCTAACCACTAGTCTACCCTGCCGCTCATATCTGGTCAAAGAGACACAGGCAGACACAGGCGTATCCGGGAAAGAGCTGTGCGTAACCATTTCCCCGGACTGTTCTACACCTGTTGTACCCTGTGCACCTGACAAATAAACTCTTGATTTGATGTTGAGTTTACGTTAGAATTGACTTGCTGTTTGGGTTGTTAGACTGAAATGGCCTCTTCTTTGACAGAGACGAACCAGAGGAATCCAATACGTTCCTTTATCTATCAAATAATGGAAAACCGTTGGCGATGGACAAAGACGACATGCCTGTTAGGTCTACGAGTCAACTGATACAACTGTCCGTTCCAGCAGGACCAACCGTTCTAGCAGGACCTCTACTGTCTCATTGTTGAGGACACATAAAGAAGTCTTTGTTCCCCACCGGCAGACGACTCTGACAGTTTGGTTGTGACCCAAGTGGGACCGTATGGGCCCCTGGTCAAAAGTAGTGTCCTAGAAAGGGGAAATGGGTTGCATTCCCGTGACGTCTCTGGTTACAGGACTGACCGTTAGATCCTCTCAGGGCAGTTGAATGTGTTGCCGTGACGTCTCTGGTTACAGGACTGACCGTTAGATCCTCTCAGGGCGGTTGAAGGTGTTCCCGTCACGTCTCTGGACCGTTAGATCCTCTAAGGACGGTTGAAGGTGTTCCCGTCACGTCTCTGGACCGTTAGATCCTCTAAGGACGGTTGAAGGTGTTCCCGTCACGTCTCTGGACCGTTAGATCCTCTAAGGACGGTTGAAGGTGTTGCCGTGACGTCTCTGGACCGTTAGATCCTCTCAGGACGGTTGAAGATGATCCCGGGACGTCTCTGGTTACAGGACTGACCGTTAGATCCTCTCAGGACGGTTGAATGTGTTGCCGTGACGTCTCTGGGTACAGGACTGATCGTTAGATCCTCTCAGGACGGTTGAAGATGTTCCCGGGACGTCTCTGGTTACAGGACTGATCGTTAGATCCTCTCAGGACGGTTGAAGGTGTTCCCGGGACGTCTCTGGTTACAGGACTGACCGTTAGATCCTCTCAGGACGGTTGAAGGTGTTCCCGGGACGTCTCTGGTTACAGGACTGATCGTTAGATCCTCTCAGGACGGTTGAAGGTGTTCCCGGGACGTCTCTGGTTACAGGACTGATCGTTAGATCCTCTCAGGACGGTTGAAGGTTTTCCCGGGACGTCTCTGGTTACAGGACTGATCGTTAGATCCTCTCAGGACGGTTGAAGGTGTTCCCGGGACGTCTCTGGTTACAGGACTGATCGTTAGATCCTCTCAGGACGGTTGAAGGTGTTCCCGGGACGTCTCTGGTTACAGGACTGAATGTTAGATCCTCTCAGGACGGTTGAAGGTGTTCCCGGGACGTCTCTGGTTACAGGACTGACCGTTAGATCCTCTCAGGACGGTTGAAGGTGTTCCCGGGACGTCTCTGGTTACAGGACTGATCGTTAGATCCTCTCAGGATGGTTGAAATGTGTTGCCGTGACGTCTCTGGACCGTTAGATCCTCTCAGGACTGTTGTGAACCATACCTCTCCAGTGGCAGGCTATTAGCATATTCTGAAAAGCTATTTTCTCCTCTCCAACTGTCAGTCTACTGCAGTACTGTGTATTGAGTGTTGTGTATAATACTATTGGATTATGGAGAGCAATGGACGGGGATATGATTGTTTTTGAAAATTTTATTTTACCTTTATTTAACTAGGCAAGTCAGTTAAGAAACAAATTCTTATTGACAATGAGGGCCTAGGAACAGTGAGTTAACTGCCTTGTTCAGGGGCAGAACGACAGATGTTGACCTTGTCAGCTCAGGGATTCCATCTTGCAACCTTTCGGTTACAAGTCCAACCACTAGACCACCTGCTGCCCCAATTGATGGGGTGAGTGACAACATTCACCTATGATGGGGTTCAGGGTGGCACTGGATTCAACTAAAGGGAATAACTAATTATCTTTTATTCTCCCATTACTCTGTTGGTTGGTGTCATTACCTTTATTCTTCTGTCTCTGTTGGTTGGTGTCATTACCTTTATTCTCCCATTACTCTGTTGGTTGGTGTCATTACCTTTATCCTCCCATTACTCTGTTGGTTGGTGTCATTACCTTTATACTCTCATTACTCTGTTGGTTGGTGTCATTACCTTTATCCTCCCATTACTCTGTTGGTTGGTGTCATTACCTTTATCCTCCCATTACTCTGTTGGTTGGTGTCATTACCTTTATTCTCCCATTACTCTGTTGGTTGGTGTCATTACCTTTATACTCTCATTACTCTGTTGGTTGGTGTCATTACCTTTATCCTCCCATTACTCTGTTGGTTGGTGTCATTATCTTTATTCTTCTGTCTCTGTTGGTTGGTGTCATCAGTCAACGTCTCGGTTTAAGTTAAGATGTGTCAAATGTTGTGTTGGCATGGTTACGGTAATATTATGGGATACTGATACACTGACTACCTAGGAGTCACAAGCAGCAGGGCCTGTAACAATGAAGTCCATGCAGGTTATCTCCCCTCTCATTGGCCTGTAACAATGAAGTCCATGCAGATTAACTCTCTCTCTCCCCTCTCATTGGCCTGTAACAATGAAGTCCATGCAGATTAACTCTCTCTCTCCCCTCTCATTGGTCTGTAACAATGAAGTCTATGCAGGTTATCTCCCCTCTCATTGGCAGTGACTGTATGGACATGTGGGAGGTGTGAGGAGACAGCTCTGTATTTAGCAGCAGTGACTGTATGGACATGTGGGAGGTGTGAGGAGACAGCTCTGTATTTAGCAGAGGTGAAAAGTTGCACTCACGGAATGCTAGAGGTCGAAGGTCAGAGGGGTATTTCAAGACTTGCTTGATAGTGATTCCTTTTTATAAGAATAGGCGGTTATTACCTCTCTCTCTCTGGCATCTGACACCATCTTGGAGAATAGACAGCTATTACCTCTCTCTCTGGCATCTGACACCATCTTGGAGAATAGACAGCTATTACCTCTCTCTCTGGCATCTGACACCATCTTGGAGAATAGACAGCTATTACCTCTCTTTCTGGCATCTGACACCATCTTGGAGAATAGACAGCTATTACCTCTCTCTCTGGCATCTGACACCATCTTGGAGAATAGACAGCTATTACCTCTCTTTCTAGCACCTGACACCATCTTGGAGAATAGGCGGTTATTACCTCTCTCTCTAGCATCTGACACCACATGGGATAATAGACAGCTATTACCTCTCTCTCTGGCATCTGACACCATCTTGGAGAATAGGTGGTTATTACCTCTCTCTCTAGCATCTGACACCATCTTGGAGAATAGACAGCTATTACCTCTCTTTCTGGCATCTGACACCATCTTGGAGAATAGACAGCTATTACCTCTCTCTCTAGCATCTGACACCATCTTGGAGAATAGACAGCTATTACCTCTCTTTCTGGCATCTGACACCATCTTGGAGAATAGACAGCTATTACCTCTCTTTCTGGCATCTGACACCATCTTGGAGAATAGGTAGTTATTACCTCTCTCTCTGGCATCTGACACCATCTTGGAGAATAGACAGCTATTACCTCTCTTTCTGGCATCTGACACCATCTTGGAGAATAGGTAGTTATTACCGCTCTCTAGCATCTGACACCATCTTGGAGAATAGACAGCTATTACCTCTCTTTCTGGCATCTGACACCATCTTGGAGAATAGGTGGTTATTACCTCTCTCTCTAGCATCTGACACCATCTGGGAGAGTAGGCGGTTATTACCTCTCTCTCTAGCATCTGACACCATCTTGGAGAATAGACAGCTATTACCTCTCTCTCTAGCATCTGACACCATCTGGGAGAATAGGTGGTTATTACCTCTCTATCATCTGACACCATCTTGGAGAATATGTGGTTATTACCTCTCTCTCTATCATCTGACACCATCTGGGATAATAGGTGGTTATTACCTCTCTCTCTAGCATCTGACACCATCTGGGAGAATATGTGGTTATTACCTCTCTCTAGCATCTGACACCATCTGGGAGAATAGGTGGTTATTACCTCTCTCTCTATCATCTGACACCATCTTGGAGAATAGGTGGTTATTACCTCTCTCTCTATCATCTGACACCATCTTGGAGAATAGGTGGTCATCACCTCTCTCGGCGGCAGTGTAGCTTAGTGGTTAGAGCGTTGGGCTAGTAACCGGAAGGTTGCAAGTTCAAATCCCCGAGCTGACAAGGTACAAATCTGTCGTTCTGCCCCTGAACAGGCAGTTAACCCACTGTTCCTAGGCCGTCATTGAAAATAAGAATTTGTTCTTAACTGACTTGCCTAGTTAAATAAAGGTAAAAAGAATAAAAAATAGCATCTGGCACCATTTGGGACATTTCCAAAGGGGTCCAGGCAGCGAAGGCTCCCATTTATTTAGCCGTAATTATAATTATCATCAGGGCTTGTTGGTTTCAGTATGCCAGAGTGCCAGTCAGGACAATAATATCCAAGATATTTGTTGGATGGGTTTGTTTGGGGTTTCACACATTGCAGTCTGGGATTTAAAAGCACCACAGCTTGGTTTTAGCTCAGTGCTTAGTTGACACCAGTTATTATCTCCAGTGGAGCTGTGCTGTGCACTCAGAGGAATGCATTTGAAATATATGATCTCTCCCAGAATAGATAGGACAACCAGAGAGAAGTGGGGTGGAATAGAGAGACAACCAGAGAGAGGTAGGGTGGAATAGAGAGAGGTAGGGTGGAATAGAGAGAGGTAGGGTGGAATAGAGAGACAACCAGAGAGAGGTAGGGTGGAATAGAGAGAGGTAGGGTGGAATAGAGAGAGGTAGGGTGGATAGAGAGAGGTAGGGTGGAATAGAGAGAGGTAGGGTGGAATAGAGAGAGGTAGGGTAGAATAGAGAGAGGTAGGGTGGAATAGAGAGAGGTAGGGTGGAATAGAGAGGTAGGGTGGAATAGAGAGACAACCAGAGAGAGGTAGGGTGGAATAGAGAGAGGTAGGGTGGAATAGAGAGAGGTAGGGTGGAATAGAGAGACAACCAGAGAGAGGTAGGGTGGAATAGAGAGAGGTAGGGTGGAATAGAGAGAGGTAGGGTGGAATAGAGAGACAACCAGAGAGAGGTAGGGTGGAATAGAGAGAGGTAGGGCGGAAAAGAGAGAGGTAGGGTAGAATAGAGAGAGGTAGGGTGGAATAGAGAGAGGTAGGGTGGAATAGAGAGAGGTAGGGTGGAATAGAGAGAGGTAGGGTGGAATAGAGAGAGGTAGGTTGGAATAGAGAGAGGTAGGGTGGAATAGAGAGGTAGGGTGGAATAGAGAGAGGTAGGGTGGAATAGAGAGGTAGGGTGGAATAGAGAGACAACCAGAGAGAGGTAGGGTGGAATAGAGAGAGGTAGGGTGGAATAGAGAGAGGTAGGGTGGAATAGAGAGGTGGGGTGGAATAGAGAGGACAACCAGAGAGAGGTAGGGTGGAATAGAAGAGGTAGGGTGGAATAGAGAGAGGTAGGGTGGAATAGAGAGACAACCAGAGAGAGGTAGGGTGGAATAGAGAGAGGTAGGGTGGAATAGAGAGAGGTAGGGTGGAATAGAGAGGTAGGGTGGAATAGAGAGAGGTAGGGTGGAATAGAGAGAGGTAGGGTGGAATAGAGAGAGGTAGGGTGGAATAGAGAGAGGTAGGGTGGAATAGAGAGAGGTAGGGTGGAATAGAGAGAGGTAGGGTGGAATAGAGAGAGGTAGGGTAGAATAGAGAGAGGTAGGGTGGAATAGAGAGAGGTAGGGTGGAATAGAGAGGTAGGGTGGAATAGAGAGACAACCAGAGAGAGGTAGGGTGGAATAGAGAGAGGTAGGGTGGAATAGAGAGAGGTAGGGTGGAATAGAGAGACAACCAGAGAGAGGTAGGGTGGAATAGAGAGAGGTAGGGCGGAATAGAGAGAGGTAGGGTAGAATAGAGAGAGGTAGGGTGGAATAGAGAGAGGTAGGGTGGAATAGAGAGAGGTAGGGTGGAATAGAGAGAGGTAGGGTGGAATAGAGAGAGGTAGGGTGGAATAGAGAGAGGTAGGGTGGAATAGAGAGAGGTAGGGTAGAATAGAGAGAGGTAGGGTGGAATAGAGAGAGGTAGGGTGGAATAGAGAGAGGTAGGGTGGAATAGAGAGAGGTAGGGTAGAATAAGAGAGGTAGGGGTGGAATAGAGAGAGGTAGGGTGGAATAGAGAGAGGTAGGGTGGAATAGAGAGAGGTAGGGTGGAATAGAGAGAGGTAGGGTAGAATAGAGAGAGGTAGGGTGGAATAGAGAGAGGTAGGGTGGAATAGAGAGAGGTAGGGTGGAATAGAGAGAGGTAGGGTGGAATAGAGAGAGGTAGGGTGGAATAGGAGAGGTAGGGTAGATAGAGAGAGGTAGGGTGGAATAGAGAGAGGTAGGGTGGAATAGAGAGAGGTAGGGTGGAATAGAGAGAGGTAGGGTGGAATAGAGAGAGGTAGGGTAGAATAGAGAGAGGTAGGGTGGAATAGAGAGAGGTAGGGTGGAATAGAGAGAGGTAGGGTGGAATAGAGAGAGGTAGGGTAGAATAGAGAGAGGTAGGGTGGGAATAGAGAGAGGTAGGGTAGAATAGAGAGAGGTAGGGTGGAATAGAGAGAGGTAGGGTAGAATAGAGAGAGGTAGGGTGGAATAGAGAGAGGTAGGGTGGAATAGAGAGAGGTGGGGGTTGTCACGAACCCAGCTCAAAGCCCGTAACAAAGAGAGAGAGTCTCCTCCATGAATTTATCCTGGGAGACAACCTGGCCCAGGTGTTTCCCATGAAGCTGACGACCCTCCCAACTCCGCCACCGGCATCATAATAAGGAAACAAGAACAAAGAGAGAATACGGCAGACAGAGTGGGAGGGTCGTCACAGGTTGGAATAGAGAGACAGCCAGAGAGAGGTTGGGTGGAATAGAGAGAGGTGGGTGGAATAGAGAGAGGTAGGGTGGAATAGAGAGGTAGGGTGGAATAGAGAGACAACCAGAGAGAGGTTGGGTGGAATAGAGAGAGGTAGGGTGGAATAGAGAGGTAGGGTGGAATAGAGAGTTAGGGTGGAATAGAGAGACATCCAGAGAGAGGTAGGGTGGAATAGAGTGGTAGGGTGGAATAGAGTGGTAGGGTGGAATATTGAGGTAGGGTGGAATAGAGTGTTAGGGTGGAATAGAGTGGTAGGGTGGAATATTGAGGTAGGGTGGAATAGAGAGGTAGGGTGGAATAGAGTGGTAGGGTGGAATAGAGTGGTAGGGTGGAATAGAGAGGTAGGGTGGAATAGAGTGGTATGGTGAATATTGAGGTAGGGTGGAATAGAGAGGTAGGGTCTCTCTCTCTATCGGTCCTCTCTCTCTCTCTATCGGTCTCTCTCTCTCTCTCTCTCTCTCGTCTCTGTCTCTCTCTCTCTCTCGGTCTCTATCGGTCTCTCTCGGTCTCTATCGGTCTCTCTCTCTCTCTCTCTCTCTCTCTATCGGTCTCTCTATCGGTCTCTCTCTCTCTATCGGTCTCTCTCTCTATCGGTCTCTCTCTCTATCGGTCCTCTCTATATCGGTGTCTCTCAATTCAATTCAATTCAATTCAAGGGCTTTATTGGCATGGAAAACATGTGTTAACATTGCCAAAGCAAGTGAGGTAGACAACATACAAATTGAATCTCTCTCTATCGGGGTCTCTCTCTCTATTGGTCTCTCTCTCTATCCTGTGTTTACGGAGCGGTGGCTGGCATGGACACTGCATATCTGCACCTTGTCAAGGATGCTCCCCTCAATATCCCCTTTCAGGATGGGTTTTCAAGAGGGAACAGCCGGTAACGGGTCAGACAGACAGACGGACCGGATGGGTTGGAGACATTCGGCCACAGCAATGCCTGTGGGACAGTGACAACGGAAGGATCAGGGACGAGACACAGGACACAGGATGCTGCCGCCGCCCCGAGCCGGGTTGGATTGACAGTTTGGGAGGGGGGAGGTAGGGGTCAGCTGTGACCGGCTCCATCCTCAGGGGACTGTCTGTTACTTCAGCCCGGTGTTGTTTAGTCCAAGCAACGGACCAGCATGTCTGTGTTCTGTGGTCTGTGTCTGTGGTCTGTGGTCTGCTTGGAGAGAGAGAGCAGAGAGAGAGAGAGAGAGAGAGAGAGAGAGAGAGAGAGAGAGAGAGAGAGAGAGAGACAACCGAGAGAGAGAGAGAGAGAGAGAGAGACACCGAGAGAGAGAGAGAAGAGAGAGAGAGAAGAGAAGAGAGAGAGACAGAGAGAGAGACAGAGAGAGAGAGAGAGAGAGAGAGAGAGAGAGAGAGAGAGAGAGAGAGAGAGAGAGAGAGAGAGAGAGAGAGAGAGAGAAAGAGAGAGAGACAGACACAGAGAAGAGACAGAGAGAGAGAGAGAGAGAGAGAGAAGAGAGAGAGAGAGAGAGAGAGAGAGAGAGAGAGAGACAGAGACAGAGACAGAGAGACGAGAGAGAGACAGAGACAGACAGAGAGAGAGAACAGAGACAGAGACAGAGAGAGAGAGGAGAGAGAGACGAGAGAGAGAGAAGAGAGAGAGAGAGAGAGAGAGAGAGAGAGAGAGAGAGAGAGAGAGGGGCTGAAGCAAGGCAGCTACTTCCTCCAACCTCCCAACAACCAAACCACAGACACACAAACACACACGCTCGGGCAGCATCCCCATCTCATATCAGTGGTTAGCAAGGTAACATGGGCAGGCAGCTGCCAGTAGCCTAGACAGGAGCTGTCAGTCAATAAACACGCCTCCATTCTGCCAACACTCATTAAGACCGGGGCTCATGTTCACCCTTCACAACAACCACAAACCTCGGGTCCACAGACTCACACACACACACACCACACCTTCTCATGTACCTCGAGCCGTGAACACAGGCCAGACAGGCCCCATGTGACATGTTTTTCCTGGGTATCCATCCACCACGTTCAATCTGACCCAGAGGGTGGATAGATGGGAGTGTCCAGACCTCAGAGCGGTGGATAGATGGGAGTGTCCAGACCTCAGAGCGGTGGATAGATGGGCGTGTCCAGACCTCAGAGAGGTGGATAGATGGGCGTGTTCAGACCTCAGAGCGGTGGATAGATGGGTGTCTTCAGACCTCAGAGCGGTGGATAGATGGGGGCGTGTCCAGACCTCAGAGAGGTGGATAGATGGGCGTGTCCAGACCTCAGAGCGGTGGAGGAGATGGGGGGCGTGTCCAGACCTCAGAGCGGTGGATAGATGAGGGGCGTGTCCAGACCTCAGAGAGGTGGATAGATGGGGGGCGTGTCCAGACCTCAGAGCGGTGGATAGATGGGGGCGTGTCCAGACCTCAGAGTGGTGGATAGATGGGGGGCGTGTCCAGACTTCAGAGCGGTGGATAGATGGGGGGCGTGTCCAGACTTCAGAGCGGTGGATAGATGGGGGCGTGTCCAGACCTCAGAGCGGTGGATAGATGGGCGTATCCAGACCTCAGAGCGGTGGATAGATGGCGTGTCCAGACCTCAGAGTGGTGGATAGATGGGGGGCGTGTCCAGAACTCAGAGTGGTGGATAGATGGCGTGTTTCAGACCTTCAGAGCGGTGGATAGATGGGCGTGTCCAGACCTCAGAGCGGTGGGATAGATGGGGGGCGTGTCCGACCTCAGAGTGGTGGATAGATGGGGGGCGTGTCCAGACTTCAGAGCGGTGGATTAGAGGGGGGCGTGTCCAGACTTCAGAGCGGTGGATAGATGGGGGCGTGTCCAGACCTCAGAGCGGTGGATAGATGGGGCGTATCCAGACCTCAGAGCGGTGGATAGATGGGCGTGTCCAGACCTAGAGTGGTGTGATAGATGGGGGGCGTGTCCAGAACTCAGAGTGGTGGATAGATGGGCGTGTTCAGACCTCAGAGCGGTGGATAGATGGGCGTGTCCAGACCTCAGAGCGGTGGATAGATGGGCGTGTCCAGACCTCAGAGCGGTGGATAGATGGGCGTGTTCAGACCTCAGAGAGGTGGATAGATGGGGGCTTGTCCAGCCCTCAGAGCGGTGAGAGATGGGGGGCGTGTCCAGACCTCAGAGCGGTGGATAGATAGGGGGCGTGTTCAGACCTCAGAGCGGTGGATAGACGAGGGCGTGTCCAGACCTCAGAGCGGTGGATAGATGGGTGTCTTCAGACCTCAGAGCGGTGGATAGATGAGGGGCGTGTCCAGACCTCAGAGAGGTGGATAGATGGGGGGCGTGTCCAGACCTCAGAACGGTGGATAGATAGGGGGCGTGTCCAGACTTCAGAGCGGTGGATAGTTGGGGGGCGTGTCCAGACCTCAGAGCGGTGGATAGATGGGGGGCGTGTCCAGAACTCAGAGTGGTGATAGATGGGGCGTGTTCAGACCTCAGAGCGGTGGATAGATGGGGGGCGTGTCCAGACCTCAGAGCGGTGGATAGATGGGGGGCGTGTCCAGACCTCAGAGCGGTGGATAGTTGGGGGGCGTGTCCAGACCTCAGAGCGGTGGATAGATGGGGGCGTGTCCAGAACTCAGAGTGGTGATAGATGGGCGTGTTCAGACCTCAGAGCGGTGGATAGATGGGGGCGTGTCCAGACCTCAGAGCGGTGGATAGATGGGGGGGTGTCCAGATCTCAGAGCGGTGGATAGATGGGGGGCGTGTCCAGACCTCAGAGTGGTGGATAGATGGGCGTGTTCAGACTCAGAGCGGTGGATAGATGGGCGTGTCCAGACTTCAGAGAGGTGGATAGATGGGCGTGACCAGACCTGAGCGGTGGATAGATGGGCATGTCCAGACCTCAGAGAGGTGGATAGATGGGCGTGTTCAGACCTCAGAGCGGTGGATAGATGGGCGTGTTCAGATAGATGGGCGTGTCCAGACCTCAGAGCGGTGGATAGATGGGCGTGTTCAGATAGATGGGCGTGTCCAGACCAGAGAGGTGGATAGATGGGGGGCGTGATCAGACCTCAGAGCGGTGGATAGATGGGCGTGTCCAGACTTCAGAGCGGTGGAGATAGATGGCGTGTTCAGACTTCAGAGCGGTGGATAGATGGGTGTTCAGACTTCAGAGCGGTGGATAGATGGGCGTTGTTCAGACTTCAGAGCGTGGATAGATGGGCGTGTCAGACTTCAGAGAGGTGGATATGATGGGCGTGACGCAGACCTCAGAGAGGTGGATAGATGGGCGTGTTCAGATAGATGGGCGTGTCCAGACTCAAGAGAGGTGGATAGATGGCGTGTTCAGATAGATGGGCGTG